>NC_056443.1:33017835-33030335 GCF_018296145.1 Oncorhynchus tshawytscha | reverse complement strand
AAAAAGAACACAGACACCGGACAGAGGAAGATTGGATAAAAGTGTTATGGACAGACAAATCGAAGTTTGAGGTGTTCTGATCACAAAGAGGAACATTCATGACACGCAAAATAAATTAGAAGATTCTGGAGGACTGCTTGACGCCATCTGTCAAGCATGGTGGAGGCAATGTGATGGCCTGGGGGTGCTTTGGTGGTGGTAAAGTGGGAGATTTGTACATGGTAAAAGGGATCTTGAAGATGGAAGGCTATCACTCCATTTTGCAATGCCATGCCATACCCTGTGGATGGGGCTTAATTGGAGCCAATTTCCTCCTACATCAGTACAATGACCCAAAGCACAGCTCCAAACTACTCAATAACTATTTAGGGAAGAAGCAGTCAGCTGGTATTCTGTCTATAATGGAGTAGCCAGGTTAGTCACCGGATCTCAACCCTATTGAGCTGTTGTGAGAGCAGCTTGACCGTATGGTACGTAAGAAGTGCCCATCAAGCCAATCCAATTTGTGGGAGGTGCTTCAGGAAGAATGGGGTGAAATCTATTGAGATTACCTCAACAAATTGACAACTAGAATACCAAAGGTCTGCAAGGCTGTAATTGCTGAAAATTGAGGATTCTTTGATGAAAGCAAAGTTTGAAGGACACAATTATTATTTAAATTAAAAATCATTATTTATAACCTTGTCAACATCTTGACTACATTTCCTATTCAATTTGGAAATCATTTCATGTATGTTTTCATGGAAAACAAGAACATTTCTAAGTGACCCCAAACTTTTGAACGGCAGTGTGTGTATATATATATATATATATATATATATATATATATATATATATATATATATATATATATATATATATATATATATATATATATATATATATATATATATATATATATATATATATATATATATATATGTATATATATATATATATATATATATATATATATATATATATATATATGTATATATATATATATATATATATATATATATATATATATATATATATATATGTATATATATATATATATATATATATATATATATATATATATATATATATATATATATATATATATATATATATATATATATATATATATATATATATATATATATATATATATATATATATATATATATATGTATATATATATATATATATATATATATATATATATATATATATATGTATATATATGTATATATATATATATATATATATATATATATATATATATGTATATATATGTATATATATATATATATATATATATATATATATATATATATATATATATGTATATATATATATATATGTATATATATATATATATGTATATATATGTATATATATGTATATATATATATATATATATATATATATGTGTATATATATATATATACAGTATATCACAAAAGTGAGTACACCCCTCACCCCTCACATATTTGAGTATATCTTTTCATGTGACAACACTGAAGAAATGACACTTTGCTACAATGTAAAGTAGTGAGTGTACAGCTTGTATAACAGTGTAAATTTGCTGTCCCCTCAAAATAACTCAACACACAGCCATTAATGTCTAAACCGCTGGCAACAAAAGTGAGTACACCCCTAAGTGAAAATGTCCAAATTGGGCCTAAAGTGTCAATATTTTGTGTGGCCACCATCGTTTTCCAGCACTGCCTTAACCCCCTTGGGCATGGAGTTCACCAGAGCATCACAGGTTGCCACTGGAGTCCTCTTCCACTCCTCCATGACGACATCACGGAGCTGGTGGATGTTAGAGACCTTGCACTCCACCACCTTCAGTTTGAGGATGCCCCACAGATGCTCAATAGGGTTTAGGTCTGGAGACATGCTTGGCCAGTCCATCACTTTTACCCTAAGCTTCTTTAGCAAGGCAGTGGTCGTCTTGGAGGTGTTTTTGGGGTCGTTATCATGTTGGAATACTGCCCTGCGGCCCAGTCTCCGAAGGGAGGGATCATGCTCTGCTTCAGTATGTCACAGTACATGTTGGCATTCATGGTTCCCTCAATGAACTATAGCTGCCCAGTCTCGGCAGCACTCATGCAGCCCCAGACCATGACACTCCCACCACCATGCTTGACTGTAGGCAAGACACCTTTGTCTTTGTACTCCTCACCTGGTTGCCGCCACACATGCTTGACACCATCTGAACCAAATCATTTATCTTAGTCTCATCAGACCCCAGGACATGGTTCCAGTAATCCATGTCCTTAGTCTACTTGTCTTCAGCAAACTGTTTGCGGGCTTTCTTGTGCATCATCTTTAGAAGAGGTTTCCTTCTGGGACAACAGCCATGCAGACCAATTTGATGCAGTGTACGGCGTGGACACGTGTCTATTATACAGGTAATGAGTTCAATCAGGTGCAGTTAATACAGGTAATGAGTGGAGAACAGGAGGGCTTCTTAAAGAAAAACTAACAGGTCTGTGAGAGCCGGAATTCTTACTGGTTGGTAGGTGATCAAATACTTATGTCATGCAATAAAATGCAAATTAATTACTTAAAAATCATACAATGTGATTTTCTGGATTTTTGTTTTAGGTTCTGTCTCTCACAGTTGAAGTGTACCTATGATAAAAATTACAGACCTCTACATGCTTTGTGAGTAGGGAAACCTGCAAAATCAGCAGTGTATCAAATACTTGTTCTCCCCACTGTATATAAAGAGAGATAGAGAGAGAGAGTGATATAGAGTGAGATATATATATATATATTTACAAAACAATATTGATGGGGCATTGGAAATGATGCAGACAATTACATTGATGGAAGCTACAATCTATCTGCAATATTAAAGCTGACATACCCCCAAAAAAAAAAAAGAATCAATAAAACATTTAAATACGATTAACAAAAAATATGAAAAGCAAAAAAAGAGTGTTCTATTTTTCACCTTATGTCGTTTGCCAGAGCTGAGCAGAGAGGTACATAATCCCCTGTGTTTTCACATCTCCTTATATTATTCTCTTTTTCTTATTATTTCATAGATGCGTCTCTCTGTGCGTCTCTTCTAGTTTGTCGTGGTCACATGTCCTTGTGTGTTTGGTCTAGTTTATACTGTGTCCTTGGAAGTATGTATTTGCACGCAGCAAATTTGTGTTTGTGTGTTTGAAGTGTCTTGACTTTCAGATTTGGCTCTGACGTCCCCGTGTTTGTCTTTTGCTCCTGTATGTTCCTACATGTTTGTGTGTCTATGTAAGAGAGAAACTGTCTCCGGATCTGTTGTTTTTACGCCCACCTCATTAGTGCCTTCCCTTGTTCTGAATGGTGGCCTTTGATATGGAAAACGCTGTTCGGACCATGTGTTTGGCTTGTGATAATGAATGTTTAATGCAGGTTGGGCCCAAATGATCCATCAATTCCGATTAGATCCTAATTACCGAGCCAGAAACATATTCAAATGAGTTCATTATCAGTCTGATCAGGAAGCATAGCCTGGTTCGCTATTTACTGGTTTGGAGTGTTTGGAGTGTTTGGAGTGGTTGGAGTGACCCTTAACAATTTAACAGAATGCAGCCTGGTACCGTATTCCGGCAATTAAATGTTCGCCCCTCCTACTGTAGTTCATACATATCTTAATGCATCATTTTAGTCAATAACCCATCCTTTCTGAGATCACAGGGCAGGATAGCATAGCGACTGCTTCTCTTCAAATCCACACTGTATCTGCTGGTGGACCATTTGTTTATGTCTGTGGTTTCCATAAAGTTCAGACTTTTAGGTAGATGAATAGACTGAGAACATACAGGCCGGGTGAACAGATGTCGCTTGCCAGTTTTGTTTCCTTCTCCCTCTTTCTCTCCCTCCCTCTCTCTCTCCCCCCTCTCTCTTTCTCCCTCTCTCTCCCTCCCCCTCGTTCCCTTTCTCTCTGCCTCCCTCTCCCTCCACCCTCTCTCTCTCTCTCCCTCTCTCTCCCCCTCGTTCCCTTTCTCTCTCCCTCTCTCTCCACCCCCTCTCTCACTCCCTCTCACTCTCTCCTTCTCTCTCTTCCCCCCCTCTCTCTCTCCCTCTCACTCTCTCCTTCTATCTCTTCCTCCCCCTCTCTCCTTCTCTCTCTCCCTCCCCTCTCTCTCTTTCTCTCTCTACCTCTCCATCTCGCTCTCCCTCCCCCTCTATCCCTCCCTCACCCCTCTCACTCTCTCTCTCCCTCCCCCATCTCTCCCTCCCCCCTCTCTCTACCTCTCCCTCCCCTCTATCCCTCCCTCCCCCCTCTCACTCTCTCTCCCTCCCCCATCTCTCCCTCCCTCTCTCAGCCAGAGGCTAGTTTCATTTCTCCAGGTAACCTCTGAACGACATCAGATTACATCGCTCTCTCTTTGATGTCTGCAGGGACAGACACTGACCCATCAGCCTGGAATGACACAGAGGGTGACAAGGCAGCCCTAGCCTACGCCCACCGACACCACTCCTATTCACACCGAGTGGCCCCATGACAGTAATCTGATTCCGCTCTGTAAAGGAACGTGAATAGACTGACTGGGCCAGTTCAATAAGAGGGAATTGATAAAGACTTGAACGGCTTGAATGTAAGGTATGGATTTTTGGGATACACTATTTTGAGTGTATTGGGCACGATTTCTAGCATTGAAAATGGAAAATATGTCTTGAATGACTTAGGGTTTTCTCAGAATGTGCCATCTATTCACAGTGTATTGGGCACGATTTCTAGCATTGAAAATGGAAAATATGTCTTGAATGACTTAGGGTTTTCTCAGAATGTGCCATCTATTCACAGTGTGTTGGGCCAGATTTCTAGCATTGAAAATGGAAAATATGTCTTGAATGACTTAGGGTTTTCTCAGAATGTGCCATCTATTCACAGTGTGTTGGGCCAGATTTCTAGCATTGAAAATGGAAAATATGTCTTGAATGACTTAGGGTTTTCTCAGAATGTGCCATCTATTCACAGTGTGTTGGGCCAGATTTCTAGCCTTGATGACGTGCTCGTGTTCTTGGTTCAGAGACTGATCTTTATCTTCCTGTCTTCATCATTAGTACCTTTGGTTTAGAAAAGAAGGCTCTTTAGAATCCCGAAAACACAAATACAGGCAGGAAGTAGACAGAGGGGACCACCCATCTCTGTCTAGTAGGGGACCACCCATCTCTGTCTACTGTAGCTGGGAGACACAATTCTCTGTCTAGTAGGGGACCACCCCTCTCTGTCTAGTAGGGGACCACCCCTCTCTGTCTAGTAGGGGACCACCCATCTCTGTCTAGTAGGGGACCACCCCTCTCTGTCTAGTAGGGGACCACCCATCTCTGTCTACTGTAGCTGGGAGACACAATTCTCTGTCTAGTAGGGGACCACCCCTCTCTGTCTAGTATGGGACCACCCATCTCTGTCTAGTAGGGGACCACCCCTCTCTGTCTAGTAGGGGACCACCCCTCTCTGTCTAGTAGGGGACCACCCCTCTCTGTCTAGTAGGGGACCACCCATCTCTGTCTACTGTAGCTGGGAGACACAATTCTCTGTCTAGTAGGGGACCACCCATCTCTGTCTAGTAGGGGACCACCCATCTCTGTCTAACGTAGCTGGGAGACACAATTATCTGTCTAGCAGGGGACCACCCCTCTCTGTCTAGTACGGGACCACCCATCTCTGTCTAGTAGGGGACCACCCCTCTCTGTCTAGTAGGGGACCACCCCTCTCTGTCTAGTAGGGGACCACCCCTCTCTGTCTAGTAGAGGACCACCCATCTCTGTCTAGTAGGGGACCACCCATCTCTGTCTACTGTAGCTGGGAGACACAATTCTCTGTCTAGTAGGGGACCACCCATCTCTATCTAGTAGGGGACCACCCATCTCTGTCTACTGTAGCTGGGAGACACAATTCTCTATCTAGTAGGGGACCACCCATCTCTGTCTACTGTAGCTGGGAGACACAATTCTCTAACTAGTAGGGGAGCACCCATCTCTGTCTACTGTAGCTGGGAGACACAATTCTCTAACTAGTAGGGGACCACCCATCTCTGTCTAGTAGGGGACCACCCCTCTCTGTCTAGTAGGGGACCAACCATCTCTGTCTAGTTGGGGACCACCCATCTCTGTCTAGTAGGGGACCACCCCTCTCTGTCTAGTAGGGGACCACCCATCTCTGTCTAGTAGGGGACCACCCCTCTCTGTCTAGTAGGGGACCACCCATCTCTGTCTAGTAGGGGACCACTCATTTCACGCTACTACTGTAGCTGGGAGACACAATTCTCTATCTAGAAGGGGACCACCCATCTCTATCTAGTAGGGGACCACCCATCTCTGTCTACTGTAGCTGGGAGACACAATTCTCTATCTAGTAGGGGAGCACCCATCTCTGTCTACTGTAGCTGGGAGACACGATTCTCTAACTAGTAGGGGAGCACCCATCTCTGTCTACTGTAGTTGGGAGACACAATTCTCTATCTAGTAGGGGACCACCCATCTCTGTCTAGTAGGGGACCATCCCTCTCTGTCTAGTAGGGGACCACCCCTCTCTGTCTAGTAGGGGACCACCAATCTCTGTCTAGTAGGGGACCACCCCTCTCTGTCTAGTAGGGGACCACCCCTCTCTGTCTAGTAGGGGACCACCCCTCTCTGTCTAGTAGGGGACCACCAATCTGTCTAGTAGGGGACCACCCATCTCTGTCTAGTACGGGACCACCGATCTCTGTCTACTGTAGCTGGGAGACACAAATCTCTATCTAGTAGGGGACCATCCCTCTCTGTCTAGTAGGGGACCACCCATCTCTGTCTAGTAGGGGACCACCCCTCTCTGTCTAGTAGGGGACCACCCCTCTCTGTCTAGTAGGGGACCACCCCTCTCTGTCTAGTAGGGGACCACCCCTCTCTGTCTAGTAGGGGACCACCAATCTGTCTAGTAGGGGACCACCCTCTCTGTCTAGTAGGGGACCACCAATCTCTGTCTAGTAGGGGACCACCCCTCTCTGTCTAGTAGGGGACCACCCCTCTCTGTCTTGCCGGGGACCACCCCTCTCTGACTAGCCGGGGACCACCCCTCTCTGTCTAGCCGGGACCACCCCTCTCTGTCTAGTAGGGGACCACCCCTCTCTGTCTAGCTGGTGACCACCCCTCTCTGTCTAGCTGGGGACCACCCATCTCGGTCTAGTAGGGGACCTCCCATCTCTGTCTAGTAGGGGACCTCCCATCTCTGTACCACCCCTCTCTGTCTAGCTGGTGACCACCCCTCTCTGTCTAGCTGGGGACCACCCGTCTCGGTCTAGTAGGGGACCTCCCATCTCTGTACCACCCATCTCTGTCTAGTAGGGGACCACCCCTCTCTGTCTAGTAGGGGACCACCCCTCTCTGTCTAGTAGGGGACCACCCCTCTCTGTCTAGTAGGGGACCACCAATCTGTCTAGTAGGGGACCACCCCTCTCTGTCTAGTAGGGGACCACCAATCTCTGTCTAGTAGGGGACCACTCCTCTCTGTCTAGTAGGGGACCACCCCTCTCTGTCTTGCCGGGGACCACCCCTCTCTGTCTAGCCGGGGACCACCCCTCTCTGTCTAGCCGGGGACCACCCCTCTCTGTCTAGTAGGGGACCACCCCTCTCTGTCTAGCTGGTGACCACCCCTCTCTGTCTAGCTGGGGACCACCCATCTCGGTCTAGTAGGGGACCTCCCATCTCTGTCTAGTAGGGGACCTCCCATCTCTGTACCACCCCTCTCTGTCTAGCTGGTGACCACCCCTCTCTGTCTAGCTGGGGACCACCCGTCTCGGTCTAGTAGGGGACCTCCCATCTCTGTACCACCCCTCTCTGTCTAGCTGGGGACCACCCCTCTCTGTCTAGCTGGGGACCACCCCTCTCTGTCTAGTAGGGGACCACCCTCTCTGTCTAGCTGGGGACCACCCCTCTCTGTCTAGTAGGGGACCACCCCTCTCTGTCTAGCTGGGGACCACCCCTCTCTGTCTAGCTGGGGACCACCCCTCTCTGTCTAGCTGGGGACCACCCGTCTCGGTCTAGTAGGGGACCTCCCATCTCTGTACCACCCCTCTCTGTCTAGCTGGGGACCACCCATCTCGGTCTAGTAGGGGACCTCCCATCTCTGTACCACCCCTCTCTGTCTAGCTGGGGACCACCCATCTCGGTCTAGTAGGGGACCTCCCATCTCTGTACCACCCCTCTCTGTCTAGCTGGGGACCACCCCTCTCTGTCTAGCTGGGGACCACCCGTCTCGGTCTAGTAGGGGACCTCCCATCTCTGTACCACCCCTCTCTGTCTAGCTGGTGACCACCCCTCTCTGTCTAGCTGGGGATAACCCGTCTCGGTCTAGCTGGGGACCACCCATCTCTGTACCACCCCTCTCTATCTAGCTGGGGAAGCTTTGTTATACAGGGTGGCAAACAAGTATTTAGTCAGCCACCAATAGTGCAAGTTCTCCCCCTTAAAAAGATGAGAGAGGCCTTTGATTACTCATCATAGGAACACTTCAACAATGACAGACAAAATTAGAAATAAAATCCAGAAAATCATATTGTAGGATTTTTAAAGAATTTATTTGCAAATTATGGTGGAAAATAAGTATTTGATCACCTACAAACTAGCAAGATTTCTGGCACTCACAGACCTGTAAATTCTTCTTTATGAGGTTCCTCTGTCCTCCACTCGTTACCTGTATTAATGGAAGACTGAATCTGCAATAGGTAAGCAGCTTGGTTTGAAGAAATCAACTATGGGAGCAATTATTAGGAAATGGAAGACATACAAGACCACTGATAATCTCCCTCAATCTGGGGCTCCACGCAAGATCTCATCCCGTGGGGTCAAAATGATCACAAGAACGGTGAGCAAAAATCCCAGAACCACACGGGGGGACCTAGTGAATGACCTGCAGAGAGCTGGGACCAAATAACAAAGCCTACCATCACTAACACACTACGCCGCCAGGGATTCAAATCCTGCAGTGCCAGACGTGTCGCCCTGCTTAAGCCAGTACATGTCCAGGCCCGTCTGAAGTTTGCTAGAGAGCATTTGGATGATCCAGAAGAAGATTGGGAGAATGTCTTATGGTCAGATGAAACCAAAATATAACTTTTTGGTAAAAACTCAACTCGTCGTGTTTGGAGGACAAAGAAGGCTGAGTTGCATCCAAAGAACACCATACCTACTGTGAAGCATGGGGGTGGAAACATCATGCTTTGGGGCTGGTTTTCTGCAAAGGGACCAGGACGACTGATCCGTGTAAAGGAAACAATGAATGGGATTTTGAGTGAAAACCTACTTCCAACAGCAAGGGCATTGAAGATGAAACGTGGCTGGGTCTTTCAGCATGACAATGATCCCAAACACACCGCCCGGGCTACGAAGGAGTGGCTTCGTAAGAAGCATTTCAAGGTCCTGGAGTTGCCTAGCCAGTCTCCAGATCTCAACCCCATTGAAAATCTTTGGAGGGGGTTGAAAGTCCATGTTGCCCAGCAACAGCCCCAAAACATCCCTGCTCTAGAGGAGATCTGCATGGAGGAATGGGCCAAAATACCAGCAACAGTGTGTAAAAACCTTGTGAAGACTGACAGAAAAAGTTTGACCTCTGTCATTGCCAACAAAGGGTGTACAGTGGGGCAAAAAAGTATTTAGTCAGCCACCAATTGTGCAAGTTCTCCCACTTAAAAAGATGAGAGAGGCCTGTAATTTTCATCATAGGTACACTTCAGCTATGAGAGACAGAATTAGAAAAAAAATCCAGAAAATCACATTGTAGGATTTCATATGAATTTATTTGCAAATTATGATGGAAAATAAGTATTTGCACAATTAGTGGCTGACTAAATACTTTTTTGCCCCACTGTATGTGACTTGTTTACTTTTGGGTTACTTGTTCAATTCAATTTCAACTGAAGGGCTTCATTGGCATGGGAAATGCAAGTGAAGTAGATAATAAACCAAATTGAAATAAACAATCAAAATTAACAGTAAACATACACTCACATAAGTTCCAAAAGGATAAAGACATTTGAAATGTCATATTCTATATATATGCAGTGTTGTAACGATGTGCAAATAGTTATTAAAGTGCCCCCCAAAGTAAAATGATCATTCCTAATTTGACAAAGTGCTGTCCAGTGTGAACACAAAGTGCTGTCCAGTGTGTATTAAAAACTGCTTGTATGGATTTATGTTCCGGATAAATAATGCTGGCAATATTTTCAGATGTTATTAAGGATTCTTTGTGGCCTGCCTTTGAGAGTATAAAGCAGTATCTAATTCACTCTTCATCCCGGGGCGGCAGGTAGCCTAGTGGGGTGGCAGGTAACCTAGTGGGGCGGCAGGTAGCCTAGTGGGGCGGCAGGTAGCCTATTGGGGCGGCAGGTAGCCTATTGGGGCGGCAGGTAGCCTATTGGGGCGGCAGGTAGCCCAGTGGGGCGGCAGGTAGCCTATTGGGGCGGCAGGTAGCCTATTGGGGCGGCAGGTAGCCTATTGGGGTGGCAGGTAGCCCAGTGGGGCGGCAGGTAGCCCAGTGGGGCGGCAGGTAGCCCAGTGGGGCGGCAGGTAGCCTAGTGGGGTGGCAGGTAGCCTATTGGGGCGGCAGGTAGCCTAGTGGGGCGGCAGGTAGCCTATTGGGGCGGCAGGTAGCCTAGTGGGGCGGCAGGTAGCCTAGTGGGGCCGCAGGTAGCCTAGTGGTTAGAGTCAGGTAGACTAGTGGTGCGGCAGGTAGCCTAGTGGGGCGGCAGGTAGCCTAGTGGGGCGGCAGGTAGCCTAGTGGGGCGGCAGGTAGCCTAGTGGGGCGGGAGGTAGCCTAGTGGTTAGAGGCAGTTAACCTAGTGGGGCGGCAGGTAGCCTAGTGGGGCGGCAGGTAGCCTAGTGGGGCGGCAGGTAGCCTAGTGGGGCGGCAGGTAGCCTAGTGGGGCGGCAGGTAGCCTAGTGGGGCGGGAGGTAGCCTAGTGGTTAGAGGCAGGTAGCCTAGTGGGGCGGCAGGTAGCCTAGTGGGGTGGCAGGTAGCCTAGTGGTTAGAGTCAGGTAGCCTAGTGGGGCGGCAGGTAGGCTATTGGGGCAGCAGGGTAGCCTAGTGGTTAGAGGCAGGTAGCCTAGTGGTTAGAGGCAGGTAGCCTAGTGGTTAGAGGCAGGTGGCCTAGTGGTTAGAGGCAGGTAGCCTAGTGGGGCAGCAGGTAGCCTAGTGGTTAGAGGCAGGTAGCCTAGTGGGGCGGCAGGTAGGCTATTGGGGCAGCAGGGTAGCCTAGTGGGGCGGCAGGTAGCCTAGTGGGGCGGCAGGTAGCCTAGTGGTTAGAGTCAGGTAGCCTAGTGGGGCGGCAGATAGGCTATTGGGGCAGCAGTGTAGCCTAGTGGTTAGAGTCAGGTAGACTAGTGGGGCGGCAGGTAGGCTATTGGGGCAGCAGGGTAGCCTAGTGGTTAGAGTCAGGTAGCCTAGTGGGGCGGCAGGTAGGCTATTGGGGCAGCAGGGTAGCCTAGTGGTTAGAGCGTTGGGCCTGTAACTGAAATATATATATATATATATATATATATATATATATATATATATATATATATATATATATATATATATATATATATATATATATATATATATATATATATATACGGGACATGACAAGACGAGGACAAAGGACATCTGACTGCTATGCCATCTTGGGAAGTTGAGTTGTTGGACAAATAACTGGAAGGTTGCAAGATCAAACCCCCGAGCTGACAAGGTACAAATCTGTCGTTCTGCCCCTGAACAGGCAGTTAACCCACTGTTCCTAGGCCGTCATTGAAAATAAGAATTTGTTCTTAACTGACTTGCCTAGTTAGATAAAGGTAAAATAAAATAGTGGGGAGGCAGGTAGACTAGTGGGGCGGCAGGTAGACTAGTGGGGCGGCAGGTAGCCTAGTGGGGCGGCAGGTAGCCTAGTGGGGTGGCAGGTAGCCTAGTGGGCGGGAGGTAGCCTAGTGGTTAGAGGCAGTTAGCCTAGTGGGGCGGCAGGTAGCCTAGTTGGGCGGCAGGTAGCCTAGTGGTTAGAGGCAGGTAGACTAGTGGGGTGGCAGGTAGCCTAGTGGTTAGAGGCAGGTAGCCTAGTGGGGCGGCAGGTAGCCTAGTGGGGCGGCAGGTAGCCTAGTGGTTAGAGTCAGGTAGACTAGTGGGGCGGCAGGTAGACTAGTGGGGCGGCAGGTAGACTAGTGGGGCGGCAGGTAGACTAGTGGGGCGGCAGGTAGCCTAGTGGTTAGAGCGTTGGGCCTGTAACTGAAAGCGTTGCCAGATCAAATCCCAGATGTGACAAGGTTTTAAAAAATATGTTTTTCTGCCCCTGAACAAGGGCAGTTAACCCACTGTTCCCCGGTAGAGCATCACTGAAAATAAGAATTGTTTCTCAACTGACTTGCTTAGTTAAACAAAGATTACAATTTTAAAAATTCTAACTTCTATCATGCAATATCATAACAGACCAACAGAGGGGGCACATGTTGTCATCTCCAGGGAGACATTACAGTGACTATGTGCACCACTGGCTGAGGAGAGGGCAAGCTGATCCAAT
>NC_056443.1:32975335-33012835 GCF_018296145.1 Oncorhynchus tshawytscha | reverse complement strand
ATGGCATGTCATTGGCATGCTATTGGTATGTTATGACATGTTATGGCATGTTATTAGGCATGTTATGACATGTTATTTTGGCATGTTATGGCATGTCATTGGCATGCTATTGGTATGTTATGACATGTTATGGCATGTTATTAGGCATGTTATGACATGTTATTTTGGTATGTTATGACATGTTATGGCATGTTATTAGGCATGTTATGACATGTTATTTTGGCATGTTATGGCATGTCATTGGCATGCTATTGGTATGTTATGACATGTTATGACATGTTATTGGCATGTTATTGGCATGTTACTGGCATGTTATGACATGTTATTTTGGCATGTTATGGCATGTCATTGGCATGCTATTGGTATGTTATGACATGTTATGGCATGTTATTAGGCATGTTATTGGCATGTTATGACATGTTATTGGCATGTTATGACATGTTATGGGCATGTTATGACATGTTATTGTCATGTTATGGCATGTTATTGGCATGTTATTGGCATGTTATTGACATGTTATTGACATGTTATTGGCATGTTATGCCATGTTTTAAGCATGGTATGACATGTTATTAGCATGTGATGACATGTTATTGGCATGTCTTCACTGCTGGAGGTGTCATGGCACAGTTAACATTTATTGTCAAAGCCCTATTCAAGGCCTAAGTAAAAATACTTCTTCTCTAAAGGTGTGTAGTTGGAAGAAATATATGGTATATAAATATAAATATATGCAGAATATGAGATGATATGGGTTGGTAAGACACAAGTCTGTGAGATGATAAGTATTCTTCGCCTTGGTGGAACTGACATATTTTAATATTAAGCCAAAAATTGAGATGAATGTCAAAGTCTCCTATTTACAATGGACCCCTGTGAGTTCAGAATTGGCTTGATCCGAACTCACAGCGAACCTCCACCACAAGCCGGATTCTGATCCACCAGGTCAACTCATCAAATGTTTAATACACCTAAAGCATGATTGGTTTAATTTCAGTCCCTCTTCCGAGTGTATTTTCTAGTAGAGGAATAAGATCTGTGAAATAGAGAAGCACTAGGAACCATTTCCAATTTGAATTAGCGGTCTTTGTAACATTAACAGACACAAACTCAGGCCGGCGTTATCCCTCTGAAGCTTTAATTAACAGCCTATTGGTTTCAAAATATCAAAAGGTTGGGTGAAACAGTGTTATCGTGCTTCCCTGCCTGTGATGGAGAAAGATTCTGTGTGTGTGTGTGTGTGAATAGTCTGTGTGTGTGTGTGTGTGAACAGTCTGTGAGTGTGTGCGTGTATGTGTGTGTGCGAACGGTGTGTGTGTGTGTGTGTGTCTGTGTGCGTGCGAACAGTGTATTTGTGTGTGTGAACAGTGTGTGTGTGTGTGTGTTGTGTGTGTGTGAACAGTGTATTTGTGTGTGTGAACAGTGTGTGTGTGTGTGTGTGTGTGCGTGCGTGCGTGCGAACAGTGTATTTGTGTGTGTGAACAGTGTGTGTGTGTGTGTGTGTGTGTGTGTGTGTGTGTGCGTGCGTGTGCGTGCATGCGAACAGTGTATTTGCGTGTGTGTGCGTGTGAACAGTGTGTGTGTGTGTGTGTGTGTGTGTGTGTGTGCGTGCGTGCGTGCGTGCGAACAGTGTATTTGCGTGTGTGTGCGTGTGAACAGTGTGTGTGTGTGTGTGTGTGTGTGTGTGTGCGTGCGTGCGTGCGAACAGTGTATTTGCGTGTGTGTGCGTGTGAACAGTGTGTGTGTGTCCTTCCTTGTGTGTGTTAGTGTGTGTCCACACTGCGGTGTTCAACAACACACTCTCACACTACATATAAATCAGATATAGTGCCAAGAATGTGACGTCAGGCCGCCGACATTAGCAGAGACAGAGCTTTACAAATCGCTGCAAATCTTGGGGATGTTGGATTTTCCCTCTGTAGCTGCTGCTGCTCCTCCTGCAAATAATTGCCCTGCGTGTAGCCGGGTCTGGAATGGAGAGGAATGAACATACATTAGTGGATTATACCCTAATCTCAATGTAGCACTTCACATTTCTGCCAGCGGAACACATTTAGCTGAGGGAAGCAGTGTGCACGACCGCTGATCTGTCTGTTTCTCTCTTCCCTTCTCTCTCTGAAATGCTGCAGTGATGATGATGATGATGATGATGATGATGATGAAGAGCACTATCTCCTGGAGAATGAGGTCATCCAACGCTGATCAGCTCAACTCTCAATAAAGGATTTCCTGAAACTGATTAGGTAATGCTGCTATATGGTCCTGTTAGATGGGAAGGGAGAGATAAAAATAAAAATTGTGTACAATTTATTTAGCATTTCCTGCAACTTTCAGAAATGTGTTTCCTTTAGACTGTAGATGTAGAGATCTGTCTATTCTATTCCTGGAGACTGCCGACCCTGTTTCCCATTCACCTGCATGGATCATCATCCCAATCAATGCCTCTTCCAATCAGCCAGCGGTGCAAGACAAACACGACTCTGAATCTGCGTCGTCCATCTGCTACCAGTCTATGTCAAACAGAGAGAGCGAGAGAGAGAGCAAGAGAGCGAGAGAGAGAGAGAGACATGACACATTGTTTCACGTCTATTCATGACATCTGTTCCTGTGACAACTGTGCTAATTTATTCGGGGAGTTCACGATCGAGTTTGTTTTCAACAATTCTTCTGATGAAGGTGCATTTGAAACACGATGAAACACGCATTACATTTCATCCAGTCAGCGGCCTGTATCAAACAGGGACTGAATGGTTGTAGGATCTGAATTGATAGGGACTGGTTGCAGTTGTGGGCTGATACTGATAAGATGACAGGCTGTGATGGCCACCCCATAAAGGATCGATGAGGCACATGCTAATGCATCTCTACAATATAACCTTTAGTCACAGGAAATCAATGGATTCCCTTGGAAACCACATCAGGGTGGCTGGGAATGTGGTTGGATATTGTGAACCCTTGCAAGGTAGAACCATATATGTGCGTTTTGAGGACTTCTGATACAGTCCAAAAAAATCGTATTTTTAATTAAGGAATGCGTATACCATATCAAGATTATCATTATTGAAAGATCATATCATCAAACTTCAGTCTTTTAATTTCTACTTTCTACTTTTTGATTTCATACTTATTTCATAAGTCTTATCTATTTATTTTCAAAACATATGTAGGATTAATTTACCTTCCATATAGTTAGTGTTATAGCCTAACTTTAGCGTTTCAGTCTGAAAGTTCTGCTTAGAAACTTCCAGATGAATGTATAGTTTATTGAAGGTAACAGCTATGTGACATTGAGTGAAGGCCTAGAGGCCTAAACATTGAATACACCGAGATAAAAAACCTCTGCCAGTTGAATCAGGGTGTAGCAAAACCCTGTTCTCTACCTCGTGTAATTAGTGTTCAGTACTGTCTGGTCTCTGGTCTCTTGGGTAATTTGTGTTCAGTACTGTCTGGTCTCTGGTCTCGCTCTGTAGCCCTGACCACACAGAGCTCCTTTATTATGACCTGTTCTGCTGACCAGAGGAACATGAAGAACCTTATAATACCTCCTCCCAAAATCCCTCCTCACCTTTTCCCGCTTACCTATGCTCTATTCTCAGACAGGCCCTACCCTGACCCCTGTAGTCTATTTCTCCTCTAGCCCTAAGGTAGGACTAGTACTGATGCTTTAAACTTGGGAGGAAATTACTGCATAAGAATCCACAGGACAAAAATAAAGAGGGTTCTCCAGAGAGAATGAAAACTTACTGTGGTAATGTAGCCTGAGATGAAATACCTAGAGGAATGGATTGGTGTGCACCATTAGATATAAATATTTTAATTAGTATTTTATCTCGCCTTCCACCTGGTGTTGTCCCTGGAGTTACGGCAGGAAGAGGAGATGTTAAGTCAGGATATTGATGTTTTTTCAGACATCAGAGTATAGGCATGGTGGGAATGCATACTGAGAAGGAATGTCATTGATTGGTCCATAGATGTCCCCGCCGACCGTTACGGAATAGCGATCATCATCCCCCTTGATTCAGTTTACCACCCTGTGAACCGTTGAGTGAACATAGGTTTTAATTGGTATGTACCAGCATGATTACAATCAATACACATGCATGCTGAGGACGAAGAAGTTCCCTCAATCAGACCTTTTTTTTCAAGATTATCCCTTGAAAAATGCAAGTCCCTGTGAGTATAGATGACTTTAAAGAGATTAGCCTGAATCCACACCACGGTTGTCTGTAAAAAAAAATATATATATATATAAAAAAAAACGTTTTCAAAAAACTAAAGCTCAGTATCTGTGCGTTAGGAAGCAAGCCAAGTCTTTGAACCTTATTCCAAGTTGCCGTTGGCTGAAGAGGCGGGTGGGTCAATCAGCAGCAGAGCTTGTTGCTACAGGATTATAGGGGTCTATAGGAGAGTTTATCTCCCTCCTGGTCCATCCTGGGCACCCATTGATTGTGACCCCATTTTGTTTCAATTCATCTTTTATGGCTTAAGCCTGTGGCTGTGTCCGCCCTGGGTGCCAAATTCTGAATTGTGAGCGTCATGCCTAAAATCCGGGTAAGAGATAGATTGAGGCGGCTCTCGGCTTTTCACAATACATTGTCCTCTTGCTATGGAACCTGGATGGGAACATGGCTACTGCCAGGGTGAAACATGGAGGAACATGGCTACTGTCAGGATGAAACATGGAGGAACATGGCTACTGCCAGGGTGAAACACGGAGGAACATGACTACTGTCAGGGTGAAACATGGAGGAACATGGCTACTGCCAGGGTGAAACACGGAGGAACATGACTACTGTCAGGGTGAAACATGACTACTGTCAGGGTGAAACATGACTACTGTCAGGGTGAAACATGACTACTGTCAGGGTGGAGGAACATGACTACTGTCAGGGTGAAAACATCAGGGTGAAACATGGGAACATGACTACTGTCAGGGTGAAACATGACTACTGTCAGGGTGAAACATGGAGGAACATGACTACTGTCAGGGTGAAACATGGAGTGAAACATGACTACTGTCAGGTGAAACATGACATGACTACTGTCAGGGGAGGAACATGACTACTGTCAGGGTGAAACATGACTACTGTCAGGGTGAAACATGACTACTGTCAGGGTGAAACATGGAGGAACATGACTACTGTCAGGGTGAAACATGGAGGAACATGACTACTGTCAGGGTGAAACATGGAGGAACATGACTACTGTCAGGGTGAAACATGGAGGAACATGACTACTGTCAGGGTGAAACATGGAGGAACATGACTACTGTCAGGGTGAATCATGACTACTGTCAGGGTGAAACATGACTACTGTCAGGGTGAAACATGGAGGAAAATGACTACTGTCAGGGTGAAACATGGCTACTGTCAGGGTGAAACATGACTACTGTCAGGGTGAAACATGGAGGAACATGACTACTGTCAGGGTGAAACATGACTACTGTCAGGGTGAAACATGGAGGAACATGACTACTGTCAGGGTGAAACATGGAGGAACATGGCTACTGTCAGGGTGAAACATGGAGGAACATGACTACTGTCAGGTTGAAACATGACTACTGTCAGGGTGAAACATGGAGGAACATGACTACTGTCAGGGTGAAACATGAAGGAACATGACTACTGTCAGGGTGAAACATGACTACTGTCAGGGTGAAACATGACTACTGTCAGGGTGAAACATGGAGGAACATGACTACTGTCAGGGTGAACCATGAAGGAACATGACTACTGTTAGGGTGAAACATGACTACTGTCAGGGTGAAACATGGAGGAACATGACTACTGTCAGGGTGAAACATGGAGGAACATGACTACTGTCAGGGTGAAACATGACTACTGTCAGGGTGGTGAAACATGTGAAACTACTGTCAGGGTGAAACATGGAGGAACATGACTACTGTCAGGGGGAAACATGAAACATGGAGGAACATGACTACTGTCAGGGTGAAACATGACATACTACATGTCAGGAAAACATGACTACTGTCAGGGTGAAACATGGAGGAACATGACTACTGCATGACTACTGTCAGGGTGAAACATGAACATCTACTGTCAGGGTGAAACATGGAGGAACATGACTACTGTCAGGGTGAAACATGAAACATGACTACTGTCAGGGTGAAACATGGTCAGGAACATGACTACTGTCAGGTGAAACATGGAGGAACATGACTACTGTCAGGGTGAAACATGAACACTACTGTCAGGGTGAAACATGGCTACTGTCAGGTGAAACATGAAACATGACTACTGTCAGGGTGAAACATGAGGAACATGACTACTGTCAGGGTGAAACATGGTGAAACATGGAGGAACATGACTACTGGGTGAAACATGGAGGAACATGGCTACTGTCAGGGTGAAACATGGAGGATCATGGCTACTGTCAGGGTGAAATATGGAGGAACATGGCTACTGTCAGGGTGAAACATGGAGGAACATGGCTACTGTCAGGGTGAAACATGGCTACTGTCAGGGTGAAACATGGACGAACATGACTACTGTCAGGGTGAAACATGGAGGAACATGACTACTGTCAGGGTGAAACATGACTACTGTCAGGGTGAAACATGACTACTGTCAGGGTGAAACATGGAGGAACATGACTACTGTCAGGGTGAAACATGGAGGAACATGGCTACTGTCAGGGTGAAACATGGCTACTGTCAGGGTGAAACATGGAGGAACATGACTACTGTCAGGGTGAAACATGACTACTGTCAGGGTGAAACATGGAGGAACATGACTACTGTCAGGGTGAAACATGGAGGAACATGGCTACTGTCAGGGTGAAACATGGAGGAACATGACTACTGTCAGGGTGAAACATGGAGGAACATGGCTACTGTCAGGGTGAAACATGGAGGAACATGGCTACTGCCAGGGTGAAACATGGAGGAACATGGCTCAGGTTGAAACATGACTACTGTCAGGGTGAAACATGACTACTGTCAGGGTGAAACATGACTACTGTCAGGATGAAACATGGAGGAACATGACTACTGTCAGGGTGAAACATGGAGGAACATGACTACTGTCAGGGTGAAACATGGAGGAACATGACTACTGTCAGGGTGAAACATGGAGGAACATGGCTACTGTCAGGGTGAAACATGGAGGAACATGACTACTGTCAGGGTGAAACATGGAGGAACATGACTACTGTCAGGGTGAAACATGGAGGAACATGACTACTGTCAGGGTGAAACATGACTACTGTCAGGGTGAAACATGGAGGAACATGACTACTGTCAGGGTGAAACATGGAAACATGACTACTGTCAGGGTGAAACATGGAGGAACATGGCTACTGTCAGGGTGAAACATGGAGGAACATGACTACTGTCAGGGTGAAACATGGAGGAACATGACTACTGTCAGGTTGAACATTTTTTAAGGGAAAAGGGGATACCTAGTCACTGGTTGAACTGAATGCAGTGGGTTAACTGCCTTGCTCAGGGGCAGAATGGCAGATTTTTACCTTGTCAGCTCTGGGATTCGATCCCAGAGGGATTCGGGTCTTGCAGGTTCCATGGGATTCTGGCAGGAATGGGAGTCAAGTTCTGGACAGGACAGGATCAGTCTACAGGAACAGGCAGTACAGGAAGAGTTTTTTCGGGCATAAATACGTCATGTGTGGAGAATTTAATCGAAACAACAACAGTGTAGTCTTGGCCTAATATTGTTCACTTAAAAATCAATACAAAACATATATGTTCATTTCCCTTCCCCTCGGCTCACTTGCTTCTCGCTCCAGTTGTTGCCAGTCACTCGGAGACGTCAGAGTCAGATGCCAATAAGCAGAACGATGAAGCCTTCAAGGAATTGTTTTAGCTACATTTGTCTTTGACAAGGAAGTAACCAATTACCCAGCTAAAAACGGCTACCAACCGGAGAACGGGAGATGCGTCCGGGAGCCGCATAGCTGCTCTCCACGTTTCGACCAGAAGCGGTGGGCGTAGGCTGTCATCTATACATTAAGTAAATACATTTAAAAATGTTATAAAACAATGTATTATTAGCTAGCTAGCTATCTACAGCAGGCCACTATGTGTAGGCTGCATGTTACTGTAGCTCGTTAGCTAGCCAAACTTGACATACTATAGCTAAGTGAACTAGCATCAGCTAGTTAACTTCATATTAGCTTGTTATCTAGATGCCTATTTATCATTGTAATTGAAAAACTTTATGCTCCACATTAATTTGTAGATGACAGCAATGGAAGAGTGGGAAATGATTTTCTGCTCCAGCTGTCAGAATAGGGAGTATAGGTTGTGGGATGACATTATGAAAATGTTCTCCGGTTTTGGTCCCTAGAGAGGAAAACTATGCAGACAGACACAGAGAGATAATAGTCAGGGCTGTCTAACTGTAATAAAATGAAGCCTGTTTCTTTGTGATGTCTCTCGTCAGATATGGAGAGCTGTGAAAAGCCTATCTGCAGATGACGAGGTCCCCGTGAACGTCCCACAAGACTGCTGGCACGTCCTTCTACACCGTGGCTTGCATGTGTACTTATGTTAGCACATGATGTGTACAACAATACAGTTATAGAAGTCACACAATGTAGGCTACACACGTATTACAACTGTAGCAGGACAATCCTTCTCCTGGAGGTCTGCTGGGTGTGCAGGATTCTGTTCCACCCCGGTGCTAACACACCTGATTCAACTAATAACGTGATACTACTGTGTATTATTGTTGGGCTGGAAGTAGAAGTCTGCTCGCCCAGTAGATCAGGGGTGGAGTAAGGTTGGTGTAGGGAGCATTGTAATTCTATCTCGTTTATGTGCCTGAGAATGGTTTTAGAATATAGAGACAAAATCAGAAGGTCAATGGCATGGAGGAGGATTGCAGAGATGTTGGTGTTGGTGGTGGGTAAAGACAGATTTGCACGACAATGTTTGCAAGTCAAAGCCACAATTTCCTTTGCCCAAAGTACCATCCATGTGTATGTAGACCTATGTATTTTACAGGAAGTGAGCTATTCATCAATGTCATGACACCAGTATAATGAAAGAGCTATAAGCTATAATATACTATTTAACAATCTTAACATTAAGGTACCATATTCCAAAGGGTAGCATTTTAAATGGGAAAGGCATGCTAATTGTGTCATTTACAATGAAATCATGTGTGTTACTGGTGATTTCAATCCTTTGGTGGGCACATTTCACAATTTAATTTACTTAACACATTCACAAATGGTGGCTTTGATCACAGTTTAGGTTGCTTGATGTTCATCGCTAGCTAGCAGCACAAGCAAACATCATTGTGCAAATCTCCGTTCACCCAACAACCAACAATCTCTGCAATCCTCTTCCATGCATTTGACCGTTCACCTTCCCACAATCCCCTGCTCATTGCTCCGCATGCTCCTGGTGGAAATGAAATAGAGAAGGAACATCATCTGGTGAATTTTCCGGAAGTGGTGGGCACCCTTTATCACAAGTCCAATTGTTTGAGTATTTAACTAAACCCAAGCCATCTGAGGTGGAGTGGAATAGAAATAGATTGCCTTACTGTCGCTCAGGTTGTAAATGTTAATGTGTTGTAAATGTTCATGCATGTACAGTGCTCAGCTGTAGGCTGCATATTTATGCTGGTGCTGTGCTGAGCAAACCATCCTGCTGGGTCTCTGTCCTCATCCTTCAGACTTAATCCGTCTACATTTAGGTAATTTAGAATACGCTCTTATCCAGAGGTGACTTGGTCCTACAGTCAGTGCATTTAGCTAAAATAGGTAAGACAACCACATCACAATCGCATACTGCATTACTGAAATTATTTTCAATACCTCCTAAACAAACACAACAGCCTACATATTTCTGCACTCAAAAAAAATGAGCACGGACAGGAGTGATTTATATATGGCAGGGACAGGAAAGTTCTGGGGTTATAGCACTCCTGCGGGATCAGAACAAGACTGGACAGGGACGAGTCTTCACTCCTGTGTCAACCTTTATTCTGCACCACCTCTAGTGGAATTCCTTATCTACATAGCTCTCTGTTTATTGGGCTCTGAGGTTTTCGTCGGCATGGCTAGGTTCTGAGCTTGGTATTTCAAAAACTTCATTTTTTGATACCCAGTCTGGTCACATTGAGAGTCAGTGAGAGGGTGGAAAAAGGTACAGAACACAATCGACAACAGTTATCTTTACATGGTTTCCTTCCTGTTTTCCTTCGGATGCTAGGCTAGCCCCTTGGTGACTCTTCGACGTGCCCGCAGCCCTCTCCTCATAACACCCTCAACCCTTTTCAAAAACCCCCTCAACCCTCCTCACATCCCCATTACTCCTTCACCCTCATTGCTCATAGCAACTGCCTTCCATCTTGGCCGTGTCTCCAGGACAAACCTTTCAATTCCGCCCAACGTCTGGATGACGCTCATGCCGTGTGAAGGTTGTGTAGACAGTGCAGTGTAGCAGCAGGGAAAGGGGAAGGGGGGGAGTGTGTGTGTGTGTGTCTGTGTGGAGGGGGGAGGGGGTTCTCTTACCCTCCTAGGGCTCCTCCTTGTTAGCCTTTCCCTGGTTAGACAATGCTCTGATTAAACATGACAGGACAGGCATTTTTTGCCTTGTTTGGGCTAAAGCCTCAAAACGCTATCACAGCTGTGTTTTGTACTGGAACTAAGAGTTGCTTTCAGAGTTGCTGCTGTGCTCTTGGGGGTACTGTAGGTGCTTTGTTTGTGTTTAAAATATCATATACTGGCAAAATACAGATAGGTGTGATATATGTTGAGGTTATACTGACCAGTAGAGGCAGGTGGGAGGAGCTATAGGAGGACGGGCTCATTGTAATGGTTGGAACGGAATGGTATAAAAAAGCATCACACATACGGAAACCACATGTTTGACTCTGTTCCATATATTCCATTCCAGACATTACGATGAGCCCGTCCTCCTATTGCTCCTACCAGCCTCCACTGATACTGACATGATGTTATCCTTAACACCACTGACTAAAGGCCCGTAACGACTCTACGTGTTCCCGTGTGGCTCGGTTGGTATAGCAGGGCACTTGCAACGCAGCGGTTATGGATTCAACCCCCACGGGGACCAGTACAAACGAAATACGAAAATGTATCACTACTGTAAGTAGCTCTGAATAAATGGGTCTGCTAATGGATGTAAACATATATGAGTGTGTAAAGCTGTGCAACAATTGAATAATATGATAGCTGAGGCTTCGTCTGAAACGTCTCCCAATGGCAAATGCAAGAACGGATTAACAGATGTGGGGATGAGCACTGGGGATGAGCACTGGGAGTATATCAGCGGATTAACAGACATGGGGATGAGCACTGGGGATGAGCACTGGGAGTATATCAGCGGAGATCACATTAAGAGATAAAGTAGAACAGTCCCGCAACTTCTGAGATATGTAGGAGTTTAAAAAGGATAAGAACCCAGGAGTTGATAGCTTTCCAGGAAATGTTCCCACCAAGCCTCTGTGGAGAAAAGACAAAGTTCCCACCAAGCCTCTCTGTGGAGAAAAGACTAAGTTCCCACCACGCCTCTCTGTGGAGAAAAGACAAAGTTCCCACCAAGCCTCTGAGGAGAAAAAGCTTTAAGAGAAGTAGAGATCATGTTGGGTAAATCCATTTGAATTGAATCCCTTTTTGACAGCACCTCTTTTGATTTGAACAAAAACGTCCATACGAAATTGTCCATTGTCGAAGTGCTACATAAGATATTTTTGGGACCTGAATGCCAAACATTCAGGCAATAGAGATGCTCAAGTTGCCTATTTTGCATACCCCACCATACCATGAGACATCCATGTCTTCAAATCTGGAAAAGCTAAACGGTTGAGATTGATTTCAAACTATTGTATCATTTGGAAATTATAACTTTCAAATGGTACCACAAGATGATTGGATGGCCACACATCAGAGAATGTTGACTTGAATGGGAATATATATATATATATATATATATATATAAAATATTAGAATTGTTTTTGTTATACAGTCAATCGTCCATAGGAAACCTATTGAAATCATAGAAAAACAGAAAATAGAATAGACATGACCATTTACATTGACATTTGATGGTGGGTGGACTGACGGCCATCTTTATGGTAGTAATTAGAAGTTAAAAGTTCAATAATATTTCAATGGTCTACCAGCTAAATTGCAGTGGTCTGAAGGGATAGGTCCATTCTATGAATTCTATATCTATGATAGAAATGACACCCACCCTGTGTTCAAGAGCATGTTGTGTCTCAACACAAACACCTCAGGTGATTTATAGTTGGGTCGAAGCTACAACATGCGAATATAAATCTAATCGGCATTTACATGTGTTTTTAGATCACCGTAAAAAATAAAGTCATACTTTTAATTAAGTGTTTTTTTTTCATAGAATTTATAAAATACTTTGACGACCCTGTTTGTAATCTTTTCAATGATATTGAACGTAACTGTTTATATTTTCCAGTGATGAAGATATGGATGTCATGGATTTCTCATGGTAGGGCGGGGAATGCAAAACGGTTCAACTTTGAGCAAATCTTTTTGTTTTTATTATGAAAAAGGATACTGTAAATAAGTGACTGAATTCAAATAGTTTCATTCAGGTACCAAATTAGGACCTGAACTCCCCCGTCCCGAAATCTGTTTTGTAGTCCATTTTCAAAAAAGTGAGAAGTCCACAACTTCCCCCCCAAAATTTTAGGGATCAGGGTTGAAATCAGGGAAAGGTGGATAGGTCCCCCTGAATCAGAGAGGTGCGGGGGGCTGCCTTTATCGACATCCACGTCTTCGGGGGCACGGGGAACAGCGGGTTAACTGCCTTGCTCATTCACAGTAGTTCACATCTGTGTCTGTTTTCAAAGTTTGCTTTAGGTTTGTTCAGGAACAAATGCACTCATTGTGATGCAAGGCAACACAGCCCGAATCAGGAAGAGAGGCAGTGATTGGTGCACGCTGTCTGGAGCTGAAAATCACAATCGTGTAGTTTGATGATGAGGTGGGACTGCTATCGATCCTGTTAGGCCCTGCGTTTCACACCCACCACCAGGATGGCGTGTTTGTGCCGAAGTAGGGTTATTACCAGTTGATTGCTATTTGCACCTAGAAGGCTCATTTTGATTAATCAAATATGATGCGGTCTGGTGTGTTGGGCATGTTGGGCATGTCTTACTCCATGTCTCCCTCTAGACTTGTATTGATCTGATTATTGATCTGATTATCCGATTCTACTAAAAGATCGGCAACACAAACTATTTGAGCTTGTGATGCTTTTGGGTTTGACAGTAAACATGTTTCCTTCTTTTGAGAATGATCTTGGGCCCCTTAAATAGGACGAGGAACCCTATAAGAGCATGCGGAGAAGATCAAGGGATCCAAATTACTTTGTATGCAAAGCTTACATGCATGAAGGAACAGAGACTCAGAGCCCAATGATGATGTTTTGCATGAACAAATCTTCCATCTATGATCAACTGGGAATTCTGTTTTATGCTTTTAATACCATCTAAACCTCAATGGTATTAGCCCACATTGTCTTGTTCCTGGAATGAGGAATATTTACATACATCTTGATCAATCCACAACTAGGCAGAGTACTCTAATGCAAAGAGGCAGTTGATCATTATTTAAGTAAAAATGTATCATCTTCATGTTTAGTTGTAGAGTTTGTGAAATATAACATCTCCATGTTTACTTGTAGAGTTTGTGATATATTCTGTGTTAGTGGAAATTTCCTTGCCTATTCGAGGGTGATGGATTGAAAGTGAAGGAGTCAAGTGAAGGAGACAGCTTTGACCTTACTGCTGGATTAAGGGGTACATTTTACAAGACTAGTTTTATTGTCCCTTCAGTTCCTGTCATGTTTTAGTTAGCAGTTTCACTTATTTAATATTCTCCCCAGAGGGATGGAGAAATGACATAGTACACGTTTAGGTCTTTAATTGCCTGACAAAATGCTCAAAGAAAGTTCAAACCCTTTTTTGTGGAAGGTTGGATGGTTTATGGATTCACCTTGTTATTCAAATCAGCCAATTTCTGATTCGGAGATGTGCCATTTCTGCAATAATGAACTCAGAATGAATAACATTAGTCTAACCCTGTGAGACCCAAGCATAGATCCAAAATGAGGGAAAAATGTATTACCCTTCAGAAATTCTTGTAGTAGAGAGCAATGCTAATGGTGTATTTTTGTATGCGCTAACGGAGGCTAACTCTGTCATGGGTCGTTGGCCGAAGCCTATGGGGAAATGAATGGGGGTTTTGGATAAATGCCGAAAATAAGGTCTGTGGCACACAGGTTTAGGAGATCTTATACGTTTTGTTCTATGGCATAATCTTCACTCGCTAACGTCAATTTTTGTGAATTTTTGAGCGTTTATTGTTATCTAAACACATAACGCACATACCGCTGAATAATTCATGAAGGTCATGTTAACTGACTGATGTTATATCATGGAACCAAACGTTTAAGATCTCTCAAGCTTGTGTTAAATAAAGGTTACATTTTTATTTTTTAAATAACGTCTCGCATAGGGATGGCCATCAAATCAGAGGTAGAACATGCCAACTCATTTCTGTTTTTTAGGACTACTGTCAAGTTGGGTGGAGGGATCAGGAGACAGGCACAGGAATGCGTAATATGGTTGTCACGTTCTGACCTTAGTTCTTTTTGCTATGTCTTTGTTTTAGTATGGTCAGGGTGTGAGTTGGGTGGGTTGTCTATGTTAGTTTTTCTATGATTTGGTATTTCTGTGTTTGGCCTGGTATGGTTCTCAATCAGAGGCAGCTGTCAATCATTGTCCCTGATTGAGAACCATACTTAGGCAGCCTGTTTTTCACCCTTGAGTTGTGGGTGATTGTTTTCTGTTGTGTGTCTGCACCAGCCAGAACTGTTTTCCGTCTTTTCTATTTGGTATTTTTGGTATTTCCGTGTTAATTTTAATAAATATGGACACATACCACACTGCACCTTGGTCCTCGCCTTCTTCCACCAAAAACGGCCGTTACAATGTTTCTTTATCATACCCAAATAACAGTGTGCCATGTAAAGGCACGGGGACGAAGACCAAACAAACAAGGAATACAAAATAACAGTGTAGAAACCCAAACAAACACGTATACAAAACACAGTGTAGAAACCCAAACAAACACGTACACAAAACACAGTGTAGAAACCCAAACAAACGGGCGAGGACTACCTCGAATAAATACACGGGGCGCAAAATGGTGCCACACGGGTCGAAACCCGTAATCATCTGCACAATACAATGGTACCACACGGGTCGAAACCCGTAATCATCTGCACAATACAATGGTACCACACGGGTCGAAACCCGTAATCCTCTGCACAATACAATGGTACCACACGGGTCGAAACCCGTAATCATCTGCACAATACAATGGTACCACACGGGTCGAAACCCGTAATCATCTGCACAATACAATGGTACCACACGGGTCGAAACCCGTAATCATCTGCACAATACAATGGTACCACACGGGTCGAAACCCGTAATCATCTGCACAATACAATGGTACCACACGGATCGAAACCCGTAATCATCTGCACAATACAATGGTACCACACGGGTCGAAACCCGTAATCATCTGCACAATACAATGGTACCACACGGGTCGAAACCCGTAATCATCTGCACAATACAATGGTACCACACGGGTCGAAACCCGTAATCATCTGCACAATACAATGGTACCACACGGGTCGAAACCCGTAATCATCTGCACAATACAATGGTACCACACGGGTCGAAACCCGTAATCATCTGCACAATACAATGGTACCACACGGGTCGAAACCCGTAATCATCTGCACAATACAATGGTACCACACGGGTCGAAACCCGTAATCATCTGCACAATACAATGGTACCACACGGGTCGAAACCCGTAATCATCTGCACAATACAATGGTACCACACGAAACCCGTAATCATCTGCACAATACAATGGTACCACACGGGTCGAAACCCGTAATCATCTGCACAATACCACATGGTAATCATCTGCACAATACATGGGGTCGAAACCCGTAATCATCTGCACAATACAATGGTACCACACGGGTCGAAACCCGTAATCATCTGCACAATACAATGGTACCACACGGATCGAAACCCGTAATCATCTGCACAATACAATGGTACCACACGGGTCGAAACCCGTAATCATCTGCACAATACAATGGTACCACACGGGTCGAAACCCGTAATCATCTGCACAATACAATGGTACCACACGGGTCGAAACCCGTAATCATCTGCACAATACAATGGTACCACACGGGTCGAAACCCGTAATCATCTGCACAATACAATGGTACCACACGGGTGAAACCCGTAATCATCTGCACAATACAATGGTACCACACGGGTCGAAACCCGTAATCATCTGCACAATACAATGGTACCACACGGGTTGAAACCCGTAATCATCTGCACAATACAATGGTGCACCACACGGGTCGAAACCCGTAATCATCTGCACAATACAATGGTACCACACGGGTCGAAACCCGTAATCATCTGCACAATACAATGGTACCACACGGGTCGAAACCCGTAATCATCTGCACAATACAATGGTACCACACGGGTCGAAACCCGTAATCATCTGCACAATACAATGGTACCACACGGGTTGAAACCCGTAATCATCTGCACAATACAATGGTGCCACACGGGTCGAAACCCGTAATCCTCTGCACAATACAATGGTACCACACGGGTTGAAACCCATAATCATCTGCACAATACAATGGTGCCACACGGGTCGAAACCCGTAATCATCTGCACAATACAATGGTACCACACGGGTCGAAACCCGTAATCATCTGCACAATACAATGGTACCACACGGGTCGAAACCCGTAATCATCTGCACAATACAATGGTACCACACGGGTCGAAACCTGTAATCCTCTGCACAATACAATGGTACCACACGGGTCGAAACCCGTAATCCTCTGCACAATACAATGGTACCACACGGGTCGAAACCCGTAATCCTCTGCACAATACAAATGGTACGAAAGACAATACAACACAGCACGGGTACTTACAACCGACCAATGGACATTGGAACAATAATCAACAGCCCAATGGAAACCAAGGGCACATTTATACAATCACAATCAGGGAAAAGAGGACCAGGTGTGGGTAATGACACAGTTCCAGGGGGATCCGTGACAACTACAATCTGACCTCTAATTATGAAAATAAATACATATACTGTATATACAGTATATATTTCAAGTTAGTAGAAACATTTTCTGGCAATGTTTACAAAAATGAAACATGGGCTTCAATTGTACGGACAAGTTGTGCTAAGAAAACTGTGAAATTCGATTAAAAAAACCATTGTGATCGATAAAAGGTCTACGGGTATATACATCCTGTCACGCCCTGGTCGAAGTATTTTGTGTTTATCTTCATTTATTTGGTCAGGCCAGGGTGTGGCATGGGTTTTTGTATGTGGTGTGTATGTATTGGGATTGTAGCTAGTGGGGTGTTCTAGTTAAGTCTATGGCTGTCTGAAGTGGTTCTCAATCAGAGGCAGGTGTTTATCGTTGTCTCTGATTGGGAACCATATTTAGGCAGCCATATTCTTTGAGTTTTTCGTGGGTGATTGTCCTTAGTGTCCTTGTTTCTGTCTCTGTGTTAGTTTACACTAGTATAGGCTGTTTCGGTTTTCGTTACGTTCTTTGTTTTGTAGTGTTTATAATTGATTTGTGTTTTACGTTTGTTCATTAAACATGGATCGCAATCTACACGCTGCATTTTGGTCCGATCCTTGTTCCACCTCTTCGTCAGAGGAGGAGAGAACCGTTACACATCCGAAATTAAGTTATATTTAGTCTGAAATAGCAATATCTATCAACTTTATCTATCTAATTTTTTGTATTTTACTGTCAGAATCATATATCTGTGAAATGTATGAAGAACACCTATGTATGGAGACTAACTTAATATTAGTTTGGTTTTCCTTTCTGGTTTAACTATTGTGTTGTCTTAAAAACCTCTTTGGGCTAGATGTGCCGCCTGCGCCCCCACCTCGACAACATCCGGTGAAATTGCAGTGTGCGAAGTTTAAAATACAAAAATCAAAATATTAAACATTCATGAAAATTCAAGTGTCTTACATAGTTTAAAACCATAACTTCATGTTAATCCAGCCGCTTTGTCAAAAAGGCTTTACGGCGAAATCATACCATGCGATTTTCTGAGGACAAAAGCATTTAAAACATTTTCCAAACCAGCAGTGGCGTCACGAAAGTCAGAAATAGCAATAAAATAAATCACTTACCTTGAAGATCCTCTGTTTGCAATCCCAAGGGTCCCAGCTACATAACAAATTGTTGTTTTGTTTGATAAAGTCCTTCTTTATATCTCAAAATAGGCAGTTTAGTTGGCGCTTGATTCATTAATCCACCTGTTCCACTCGTTCAAAATGCAGACAAAACGGTATCCAAAAGGTATCCAAAACGTTAGCAATAGACATCATCCAAACAAGTCAAACAACGTTTCTAATCAATCCTCAGGTACCCTAATATGTAAATAAACGATCAAATTTAAGTTCAATTCCGGAGATAAATAATGAAGTGTGTGCCTTCATCCACGCGAGCTACAAGACTACAGTCAAAATGAGAGCCACCTAAAAAGCAACAAATTCAAGCTCATTTTTAAAAAAAACAAGCATGAAAGCCTTTCTAAAGACTGTTGACATCTAGTGGAAGCCATAGGAACTGCAATCTGGGAGGATTTCCTTATATTTTCCCATAGACAGCCATTTCAATGGGTGATCACCTAAAAAAACCAACTTGTTTTTCCATCAGTTCTGTTCTACTCACAGAAATATTTTAACAGTTTTAGAAACTTCAGAGAGTTTTCTATCCAATACTACCAATTATATGCATATGCTAACTTCTGGGCCTGAGTAACAGGCAGCTTACTTTGTGCACCTCAGTCATCCAAACTTCCAAATACTGCCCCCCATCCCTAAAGAAGTTTTAAGGTTGGAAAATGACCCTCCACTTTGTTTAATTAACAGAAAACGCCAGAAATTATATATATTTTTTTATATTACTTTTCCTAGAGTGACCCCAACATTAGAAAAAGTGAAACATTGCCTTCGTTCATATTTCCATGAACTACTGACCCGGCAGTTATCGAATAATTTACACACCACAAAAAAAAAAAAAAAACACACACACACACACACACACACACACACACAAACACACACACACACACACACACACACACACACACACACAATGAGAAATTGAGATTGTGTGCTACTGATTGAACTCAGACAAAACTAAAAGTTTATTGTGCATCTCCCTTCCACGACATGTGCAGCATTTCCCACGACCCTACACATGACTGAGGCTCACAGACAAAATAAAAACAATTTCAGACAAAATAAACAATATTTCAGACAGAATAAAAATGTCTTGAAAGCATTGTTTACTAATGGGGAATGCAGTCAGAGGCTATAAAGGTGCTGCGGATGACAGTCCCCCCAGTTCTCTCTTTGCTGAAGCCATTAGTGCACGTTTCAGTGCCCAACAGGACATAGATATGATTTTTCAGATGTCCAGGAGGAACAAGAGAACAATGATTTAGAAGAGGAGGAGGTATCTGAAGAAGAAGATGGGGACGAATACAACCCAGAGCACGATGCATCATCTTCAGATGAAGAATTCCCAAAAGGTGAAAGAGAGACATTTTTGTCAGAAAACAGCAAAGTAGCATGGTCCTTGTCACCATATGACAGCCAGGGATGGATGGCAGCACAAAATGTCATAAGGATGAACCCCAGGGCCCACAAGACATGCAGTTGACCATGCCCAGGACATCACCTCAACATTCTACATGTTCATCACACCAGCCATCGAAAAATCATCCTGGAGATGACACATTTGGAGGGTTTCCATAAATATGGAGAAAGTATGGATGAGATTGACCTGCGTGCCTACATAGGGCTGCTAATCTTAGCGGGTGTGTATAGGTCCCGAGGCGAGGCTACATGTAGTCTCTGGGATGTAGAGAGTGGAATGGAGATTCTCCGTGCCACGATGCATCTGAAAGTCTTTCACACTTCATCAAGAAGGCTATGATTTGATAACCGTGAGTCAAGACCTGCAAGACGTGTGAGAGACAAACTGGCGGCCATAAGAGAGGTCTGGGAGAAGTGGGTGGAGCGTCTGCCGTACCTCTATAACCCTGGGCCCGAAGTAACAGTGGATGAGCAACTGGTTCCATTCACAGGTACATTTATATTTTCATATCTGTAATGTGACTGATTTTCACTGTTCATTTTATTATGTATTGCTGTAATATCATTGATTTACGTGTTTGTTTTCTGTGACACTGATACTAACTACTGATAGTATTATCTTTTGTCAAAAGGTCGCTGTCCTTTCCGGCAGATATGGGTGGCCTGTGATGCACAATCCAGCTACGCTTGGAAGATGCAAGTTTACACCAGGAATCTGAACAGTGGAGGCCCGGAGAAGAACCAGGGTATGTGGGTTGTGCTTGATGTGATTGATGGACTGAGTTGAAACAATGTTACATGTGACAATTTCTTCACCTCTTATGAACTCAGCCAGCAGCTCCTGAAGAGGAAGACCACCATGGTTGGCACAGTAAGAAAGAACAAGCCTGAGCTCCCCCCTACACCACTCGCAACAAGGGGGAGAAAGGCCTTCTCATCAAAGTATGCCTTCACCCCCACCCCCACGCTAGTTTCTTACCTCCCAAAGAGGAACAAGAACATGGTCCTCCTGAGCATACGGCACAAAACGTCTGAGATCAGTGATCATGAGGACAGGATTTCAGGCATCATTCTGGACTACAACCACAACAATGGAGGCATGGACAACCTGGACAAGGTGATTGGAACTTACAACTGCAGGAGGATGGCTGGCCCCTGGTCATCTTCAATAACATCATTGATGTGTCCTCATAAAATGCCTTTGGTATATGGAACAAGATAAACCCTACCTGTATGCCTGATAAGCGGACAAGAGGATGGTGTTCCTGGAGCAGCTGGGAAAGGCACTTTTAACCCCACAGATTCAGAGAAGGGAGTGCCCTCCCCACACAGCAGCCTCTGCAGCGCTTGTGAAAGCTGTTCAGGGGGCTGAATCTTGTCCTGATCCACATGAGGCTGCAAGTGTAAACACAGCAGAAACACAACAGTAAACATAGCAGTAAACATAGCAGTTAACACAACAGTAAACACAACAGTAACTGTGATGGTAAACACAGCAGTAAACACAATAGTAAACACAGCAGTTAACACAGCAGTAAACACAGCAGTAAACATAACAGTAAAAACAGCAGTAAACACAGCAGTAAACATAACAGTAAACATAACAGTAAACACAGCAGTAAACACAGCACTAAACACAGCAGTAAACACAACAGTAAACACAGCAGTAAACATAGCAGTAAACACAACAGTAAACACAGCAGTAAACATAGCAGTAAACACAACAGTTAACACAGCAGTTAACACAGCAGTAAACAGCATTTAACACAATAGTAAACATAGCAGTAAACACAATAGTAAACATAGCAGAAAACACAACAGTAAACAGCAGTAAACATAGCAGTAAACACAATAGTAAACACAGCAGTTAACACAACAGTAAACACAGCAGTAAACATAGCAGTAAACACAACAGTTAACACAACAGTTAACACAGCAGTAAACATAGCTGAAAACACAACAGTAAACAGCAGTAAACATAGCAGTAAACACAACAGTAATCACAGCAGTTAACACAACAGTAAACACAGCAGTAAACATAGCAGTAAACACAACAGTTAACACAACAGTTAACACAGCAGTAAACATAGCAGTGAACACAACAGTAAACACAGCAGTAAACATAGCAGTAAACACAACAGTTAACACAACAGTTAACACAACAGTAAACACAGCAGTAACTGTGATGGTAAACACAGCAGTAAACACAATAGTAAACACAGCAGTTAACACAGCAGTAAACATAACAGTAAAAACAGCAGTAAACACAGCAGTAAACATAACAGTAAACATAACAGTAAACACAGCAGTAAACACAGCACTAAACACAGCAGTAAACACAACAGTAAACACAGCAGTAAACATAGCAGTAAACACAACAGTAAACACAGCAGTAAACATAGCAGTAAACACAACAGTTAACACAGCAGTTAACACAGCAGTAAACAGCATTTAACACAGCAGTAAACATAGCAGAAAACACAACAGTAAACAGCAGTAAACATAGCAGTAAACACAACAGTAAACTCAGCAGTTAACACAGCAGTAAACACAGCAGTAAACATAGCAGTAAACACAACAGTTAACACAACAGTTAACACAGCAGTAAACATAGCAGTAAACACAACAGTAAACACAGCAGTTAACACAACAGTAAACACAGCAGTAAACATAGCAGTAAACACAACAGTAAACACAGCAGTAAACATAGCAGTAAACACAACAGTTAACACAACAGTTAACACAACAGTAAATACAGCAGTAAACACAGCAGTAAACAGCATTGAACACAATAGTAAACACAACAGTAAACACAGCAGTAAACAGCATTGAACACAATAGTAAACACAGCAGTAAACATAGCAGTAAACACAACAGTAAATAAAGCAGTAAACACAGCAGTAAACACAGCAGTAAACACAGCAGTAAACACAGCAGTAAACAGCATTGAACACAATAGTAAACACAGCAGTAAACATAGCAGTAAACACAACAGTAAATAAAGCAGTAAACACAGCAGTAAACACAGCAGTAAACACAGCAGTAAACAGCATTGAACACAATAGTAAACACAGCAGTAAACATAGCAGTAAACACAACAGTAAATAAAGCAGTAAACACAGCAGTAAACACAGCAGTTAACACAGCAGTAAACAGCATTGAACACAATAGTAAACCCAGCAGTAAACACAACAGTAAACACAACAGTAAACGCAACAGTAAACCGACTCAGATTGTAGTTTATCATGCTATTTTCTCTCTCTTGACAAGGATAATGACGAGGAAGACGATGATGAAAAGAGAAACAGCACCTGATGAAAATGACTGCTTGCTAAATAAGAAAAAAGTAGTTCTTAAAGTGCTGAGCTATGAAAGGGATGTGTACAGGAACAGCTGAAGACATGGACAGAATGTCTCTCAGTGTTTTGGGTTCCTTTCGATCCCGTCTCATGTTAACAAAACAGTTGCGTTTCCTTGTGAACTCTCTCATACAGTGTGGCAGTGCGTGCACCTACAGTATGTTAAATTCACATTTGTTCCTATATTCAATACTCGGGGTGATCTTTGCTAATCATATCTGTCATATCATAGATCAACATGAGACATCAAATTAAGTAAATTATACATGATTCCAGACCAATATTTACTTTATTTCACGCTTAGGGGGCCTACAGGTACATAGGTGCTGTACAGAAATAATGATTGCATTGTGATTCGCATCCTGCCAAGAGCTTGACATTAGCGACCAACCGTGTTACATTGATCCATGTTCATCTACCCATTGTTATTTTTCAATAGGACTGAAAATAAAATAATGACAGAACAGAAAAGAAAACCAGTTTAATTTATTTTGACAATGAACCATATTGACCGTATTCAGTTATATTTAAAGAATCTGGTGGCAGATACATTCAAGTCACTATCCAATGCATGATTAAATTTCTCTCCCTCTCTCCCTGTGTGTCACTTTTTAGGCCTCCCCCTCCAGGAGATGTCTTGTTCCTGACAGGCTGGGTGATAGTTTCGGGGGGGGGGAAAGGTTCAGCGCCAGCGATGGGGCGAGAGGAGATTGTGTTGACAGATTAGTGTGCTGCTGAGACGGTTTGGGGGGATGGGAGGGTGAACCCGGGGTCAAAGGGTCAAACGGAACACGTCTACTCACTGACAGCACAGTGACACATCCTCACCATGTATGGCAGGCAAGCCCCCTAAGATAGAGGGGCGAAGGGTCAGTGTTGGAACGTGTGTGTGTGTGTGTGTGTGTGTGACTGCATATGCTTGCGTGAGTGAGTGAGTGAGTGAGTGAGTGAGTGAGTGAGTGAGTGAGTGAGTGAGTGAGTGAGTGAGTGAGTGAGTGAGTGAGTTTACTGTATGTATAGCTGAGTAGCTAAGCAACAGTATGACTGATGCCACAAATTCAGGTAAATCATGAAACAATCTCGTAATATCAAACATTTACCCCTTTTCCACAGCCTTGTGACATCCATCTTTAGCATACAACTACCCACTGTTTGCCTCCAGAAACAACTGTAATTGAGTAACAATCTGTTCCGTGGTAATTATTTGTACGGCAAACAGCTTGGTTCAATTAGAAGGAAACACATAAACAAATATACTTGAAATTAAATGAAGAGGGATGTTACTCATATGATGGTTGGGATTATTGGTAAATGCCTACAAGCAAGCGACTGGGGGCAACGGAGGCGTCAGGTTGCTCAGCTACTTCGGTGGGGAATATAGGCCACCGGAGAAGCCAGAGATTCCATCAAGCCACCCTGAGAAGATTCCAGAGATGGCCCACGGAGAAACTCTATCAACAAACAAATGCTTTATTCCCTCGCATTAGTGAGGAGAAATAAAACGTCTCTACCAGCAGTGGCTGTGAAAAACAGACATGTCAACAGCATGTCAACAACCATGTCATCAACCATGTCAACAGCATGTCAACAGCATGTCAACAATCATGTCAACAGCCATGTCAACAACCATGTCAACAGCATGTCAATAGCCATGTCAACAACCATGTCATCAACCATGTCAACAGCCATGTCAATAGCCATGTCAACAACCATGTCAACAGCATGTCAACAACCATGTCAACAGCATGTCAACAACCATGTCAACAACCATGTCAACAGCATGTCAACAACCATGTCAACAGCATGTCAATAGTATGTCAACAACCATGTCAACAACCATGTCAACAGCATGTCAACAACCATGTCAACAGCCATGTCAACAACCATGTCAACAGCATGTCAACAACCATGTCAACAGTATGTCAATAGCATGTCAACAACCATGTCAACAACCATGTCATCAACCATGTCAACAGCCATGTCAACAGCATGTCAACAGCCATGTCAACAACCATGTCAACAACCATGTCAACAGCCATGTCAACAACCATGTCAAAAGACATGTCAACAACCATGTCATCAACCATGTCAACAACCATGTCAACAGACATGTCAACAACCATGTCATCAACCATGTCAACAACCATGTCAACAGCATGTCAAAAACCATGTCAACAGCCATGTCAACAACCATGTCAACAGCATGTCAACAACCATGTCAACAACCATGTCAACAGCATGTCAACAACCATGTCAACAGCCATGTCAACAACCATGTCAACAGCATGTCAACAACCATGCCAACAACCATGTCAACAGCATATCAACAGCATGTCAACAGCCATGTCAACAACCATGTCAACAGCCATGTCAACAACCATGTCAACAGCATGTCAACAACCATGTCAACAGCATGTCAATAGCATGTCAACAACCATGTCAACAGCCATGTCAACAACCATGTCAACCATGTCAACAGCATGTCATCAACCATGTCAACAACCATGTCAACAGCATGTCAACAATCATGTCAACAGCCATGTCAACAGCCATGTCAACAGCATGTCAACAGCATGTCAACAACCATGTCAACAACCATGTCAACAGCCATGTCAACAACCATGTCAACAGACATGTCAACAACCATGTCAACAACCATGTCAACAGCCATGTCAACAACCATGTCAACAACCATGTCAACAGCCATGTCAACAACCATGTCATCAGACCATGTCAACAACCATGTCAACAGACATGTCAACAACCATGTCAACAACCATGTCAACAGCATGTCAACAACCATGTCAACAGCCATGTCAACAACCATGTCAACAGCATGTCAACAACCATGTCAACAACCATGTCAACAGCATGTCAACAACCATGTCAACAACCATGTCAACAGCATGTCAACAACCATGCCAACAACCATGACAACAGCATATCAACAGCATGTCAACAGCCATGTCAATAGCCATGTCAACAGCCATGTCAACAACCATGTCAACAGCATGTCAACAACCATGTCAACAGCATGTCAATAGCATGTCAACAACCATGTCAACAGCCATGTCAACAACCACGTCAACCATGTCAACAGCATGTCATCAACCATGTCAACAACCATGTCCACAGCATGTCAACAATCATGTCAACAGCCATGTCAACAGCCATGTCAACAGCATGTCAACAGCATGTCAACAACCATGTCAACAGACATGTCAACAGCCATGTCAACAACCATGTCAACAACCATGTCAACAAACATGTCAACAACCATGTCAACAACACGTCAACAACCATGTCAACAGCCATGTCAACAACCATGTCAACAACCATGTCAGCCATGTCAACATGTCAACAACCATGTCAACAACCATGTCAATGTCAACAACCATGTCAACAACCATGTCAACAGCCATGTCAACAACCATGTCAACAGCCATGTCAACAACCATGTCAACAGACATGTCAACAACCATGTCAACAGACATGTCAACAGCATGTCAACAACCATGTCAACAGCATTTCAACAACCATGTCAACAACCATGTCAACAGCATTTCAACAACCATGTCAACAACCATGTCAACAACCATGTCAACAACCATGTCAACAACCACTCAACAACCATGTCAACAACCACGTCAACAGCATGTCAACAGACATGTTAACTTCAGTTAACATTATTTTTACTCTGCTTATTTACTGGAAAAAAAAAGGGAGAATATAAATCACTGTTGAGTCCGCAGTCATGTATCGGTCTGAGGTCTGAGACTTCTCAGGCTTTGGGAGGTGGAGTGTGTGTGTGTGTGTGTGTGTTGCTCTTTATTGGCCCTGTGTGTGTGGGATGCAGGGTGACACGGATCCTACCAAGGGATTGGTTTACACCCCCACAGACCTGCCAAGATAAGAGATTAATAACTGTCTCTGCAGCAACACAAAACGCTCCGACAAAATAACAGGCATTTTACCTCAAAGAGACTCTGTCTGATGACTGGTAAGAACTGCTGTAACCTATTAGGCGCTTCAGTGCCCGCCTTTAGTGGCTGCTGCTCGGAAGGTCAGAGGGAGGAGGGCAATCTAGAATTTAGTCAAGGTAAAGCTGGATGGAAGAGAGGGGAAAATGAACACTCCTGTGTCTCCGAGAGATTTGTGGATAATTTAATCAGAGGTTGTGAAGAGAAAGTCACAGGAGACAAGGAAGGGAAGTTATGTTATCCTTGTCTGCACTCCATATTCTCTCTCCATCTCTCTCTCTCTCTCTCTCTCTCTCTCTATCTCTCTCTCTCTCTCTCCATCTCTCTCTCTCTCTCTCTCTCTCTCTCTCTCTCTCTGTCCCCCTCTCTCTCTCTCTCTCTCTCTCTCTCTCTCTCTCTCTCTCTGTCCCCTCTCCCTCTCTCTCTCTCTCTCTCTCTCTCTCTCTCTCTCTCTCTCTCTGTCCCTCTCTCTCTCTCTCTCTCTCTCTCTCTCTCTCTCTCTCTCTATCCCTCTGTCTGTCCCTCTATCTCTCTGTGTCTCTCTCCCTGTCTCTCTCTCTGTCACTCTCCCTGTCCCTCTGTCGGTCTCTCTCTCTCTCTCTCTGTCTCTCTATCTCTCTCTGTCCCTTTTATCTCTCTCTCTATCTCTCACCCTGTCCCTCTGTCTGCCTGTCTCTCTCTGGGTTGGGTTAAATGCAGAAGATACATTACAGTTGAATACATTCAGTTGTACAACTGACTAGGTATCCCCCCTTTCCTTCTCTCTCTCTCTCTCTCTCTCTCTCTCTCTCTCTCAATTTCCAATTTAATGGGCTTTATGGGAAAAATACATTTTGTATTTCACATTTATTTAACCAGGTAGGCCAGTTGGGAACAACTTCTCATTTACAAATGCGAACTGGACAAGATAAAGCAAAGCAGTGTGACAAAGTCAACAGCACAGAGTTACACAAAAACAAACCCACAATCAATAACACAATATAATTTTTTGGTGAAAGAGAGAGGCCTGTAATTTTCATCATAGGTACACTTCAACTATGACAGGCAAAATGAGAAAAAAAATCCAGAAAATCACAGGATTTTAACTTAATTTATTTGCAAATTATGGTGGAAAATAAGTATTTGGTTAATAACAAAAATTAATCTCAATACTTTGTTATATACCCTTTGTTGGTAATGACAGGGGTCAAACGTTTTCTGTAAGTCTTCACACGGTTTTCACACACTGTTGCTGGTATTTTGGCCCATTCCTCCATACAGATCTCCTCTAGAGCAGGGATGTTTTGGGGCTGTTGCTGGGCAACACGGACTTTCAACTCCCTCCAAAGATTTTCTATGGGGTTGAGATCTGGAGACTGGCTAGGCCACTCCAGGACCTTGAAATACTTCTTACGAAGCCACTCCTTCGTTGCCCGGGTGGTGTGTTTGGGATCATTGTCATGCTGAAAGACCCAGCCACATTTCATCTTCAATGCCCTTGCTGTTGGAAGTAGGTTTTCACTCAAAATCTCACGATACATGGCCCCATTCATTCCTTCCTTTACACGGATCAGTCGTCCTGGTCCCTTTGCAGAAAAACAGCCCCAAAGCATGATGTTTCCACCTCCATGCTTCACAGTAGGTATGGTGTTCTTTGGATGCAACTCAGCATTCTTTGTCCTCCAAACACGACAAGTTGAGTTTTAACCAAAAAGTTATATTTTGGTTTCATCTGACCATATGACATTCTCCCAATCTTCTTCTGGATCATCCAAATGCTCTCTAGCAAACTTCAGACGGGCCTGGACATGTACTGGCTTAAGCAGGGGTACACATCTGGCACTGCAGGATTTGAGTCCCAGGCAGCGTAGTGTGATACTAATGGTAGACTTTGTTACTTTGGTCCCAGCTCTCTGCAGGTCATTCACTAGGTCCCCCGGTGTGGTTCTTGGATTTTTGCTCACCGTTTTGTGATAATTTTGACACCACGGGGTGAGATCTTGCGTGGAGCCCCAGATCGAGGGAGATTATCAGTGGTCTTCTATGTCTTCCATTTCCTCATAATTGCTCCCACAGTCGATTTCTTCAAAACAAGCTGCTTACCTATTGCAGATTCAGTCTTCCCAGCCTGGTGCAAGTCTACAATTTTGTTTTTGGTGTCCTTTGACAGCTCTTTGGTCTTGGCCATGGAGTTTGGAGTGGGACTGTTTGAGGTTGTGGACAGGTGTCTTTTATACTGATAACAAGTTCAAACAGGTGCCATTAATACAGGTAATGAGTGGAGGACAGAGGAGCCTCTTGAAGACGAAGTTACAGGTCTGTGATACTTATTTTCCACCATAATTTGCAAAAAAATTCATAAAAAATCCTACAATGTGATTTTCTGGATTTTTTCTCTCTCATTTTGTCTGTCATAGTTGACGTGTACCTATGATGAAAATTACAGGCCTCTCTCATCTTTTTAAGTGGGAGAACTTGCACAATTGGTGGCTGACTAAACACTTTTTTGCCCCACTGTATAAGACTCCAGCTTCAGAGATTTTTGGAATTCGTTCCCGTCATTGGCAGCAGAGAACTGGAAGGAAAGGGGGGGGGGACAATGCAAATAGTCCGGGTAGCCATTTGATTACCTGTTCAGGAGTCTTATGGCTTGGGGGTAAAAACTGTTGAGAAGCCTTTTTGTCCTAGACTTGGCCCTCCGGTACCGCTTGCCATGCGGTAGTAGAGAGAACTGTCTATGACTGGGGTGGCTGGGGTCTTTGACAATTTCCAGGGCACATTGGCTAACCGGGCTATCTGCATTGTGTCCCACCACCCGCCAACCCCTCTTTTTACGCTACTGCTACTCTCTGTTCATGAAATATGCATAGTCACTTTAACCATATCTACATGTACATACTACCTCAATCAGCCTGACCAACCGGTGTCTGTATGTAGCCTCAGTCATTTTATAGCCTCGCTACTGTATAAAGCCTGTCTACTGTTTATAGCCTGTCTACTGTATAAAGCCTGTCTACTGTTTATAGCCTGTCTACTGTATAAAGCCTGTCTACTGTTTATAGCCTGTCTACTGTATATAGCCTGTCTACTGTATATAGCCTGTCTACTGTATATAGCCTGTTTACTGTATATAGCCTGTCTACTGTATATAGCCTCTCTACTGTATATAGCCTCTCTACTGTATATAGCCTGTCTACTGTATATAGCCTGTTTACTGTATATAGCCTCTCTACTGTATATAGCCTGTCTACTGTATATAGCCTGTCTACTGTATATAGCCTGTTTACTGTATATAGCCTCTCTACTGTATATAGCCTGTCTACTGTATATAGCCTGTCTACTGTATATAGCCTCTCTACTGTATATAGCCTGTCTACTGTATATAGCCTGTCTACTGTATATAGCCTGTTTACTGTATATAGCCTCTCTACTGTATATAGCCTGTCTACTGTATATAGCCTGTCTACTGTATATAGCCTCTCTACTGTATATAGCCTGTCTACTGTATAAAGCCTGTCTACTGTTTATAGCCTGTCTACTGTATAAAGCCTGTCTACTGTTTATAGCCTGTCTACTGTATAAAGCCTGTCTACTGTTTATAGCCTGTCTACTGTATAAAGCCTGTCTACTGTTTATAGCCTGTCTACTGTATAAAGCCTGTCTACTGTATATAGCCTGTCTACTGTATATAGCCTGTCTACTGTATATAGCCTGTCTACTGTATATAGCCTCTCTACTGTATATAACCTCTCTACTGTATATAGCCTGTCTACTGTATATAGCCTGTTGCCTATTTACTGTATATAGCCTGTCTACTGTATATAGCCTGTCTACTGTATATAGCCTCTCTACTGTATATAGCCTGTCTACTGTATATAGCCTGTCTACTGTATATAGCCTCTCTACTGTATATAGCCTGTCTACTGTATAAAGCCTGTCTACTGTATATAGCCTGTCTACTGTATATAGCCTGTCTACTGTATATAGCCTGTCTACTGTATATAGCCTGTCTACTGTATATAGCCTGTCTACTGTATATAGCCTGTCTACTGTATATAGCCTGTCTACTGTATATAGCCTGTTTACTGTATATAGCCTGTCTACTGTATATAGCCTCTCTACTGTATATAGCCACTCTACTGTATATAGCCTGTCTACTGTATATAGCCTGTTTACTGTATATAGCCTCTCTACTGTATATAGCCTGTCTACTGTATATAGCCTGTTTACTGTATATAGCCTCTCTACTGTATATAGCCTGTTTACTGTATATAGCCTGTTTACTGTATATAGCCTCTCTACTGTATATAGCCTGTCTACTGTATATAGCCTGTCTACTGTATATAGCCTGTTTACTGTATATAGCCTCTCTACTGTATATAGCCTCTCTACTGTATATAGCCTGTTTACTGTATATACTGTATATAGCCTGTCTACTGTATATAGCCTGTTTACTGTATATAGCCTCTCTACTGTATATAGCCTGTATTTACTGTCTACTTTTTTTTTCTGTACCTACCTATTGTTCACCTAATAACCTTTTTGCACTATTGGTTAGAGCCTGTAAGTCAGCATTTCACTGTACGGTCTGTTGTATTCGGCGCAAGTGACAAATGAACTTTGATTCTATTTGATTTGTTCCCCAAAGCAAATCAGAATGAGACTAATAGGTTTATTCAAATAGGACACATCTGGGAAGTAGATGGTTCGTTCTCCCCTATCCTCATTGACTTTCTCCACAAAACAAAGAACAGGATGCCATTTATAACTCCCCACTGCTAGCCTGGGGTTGACCAATCAGAAGTCCTTGCAATACAACTGGGCCAATGGCAAAATAACAACTATTCTGCTCCAGACTCAATGTACAGAACGTAGCACGCATAGTAAAATATTTTTTCTTGATAGTCCTTGGTATTAATAGTCCATTCAGGTAATTTTGTCCAAAATTAGAATTTTGATTTGGATTGAAGGTTTTAATTTTGAGGTTAGTATCCTGTATAAGCAAAAAAAAATCACGTTTATCGGCATTTATTCAACTCTAATTCTAACTTTTTGCAGATGTACTCAGGAGCTCTCTCTCCCTCCCACCACCCCCCCTCTCTCTCTCTCTCTCATCTCTGTCTCTCTCCCATCTCTCTCTCTCTCTCCCTCCCACCACTCCCCCCCTCTCTCTCTCTCTCTCTCTCTCTCTCTCTCCCTCCCACCACCCCCTCTCTCTCTCTCTCTCTCTCTCTCTCTCTCTCTCTCTCTCTCTCTCTCTCTCACTCTCTCTCTCTCTCTCTCTCTCTCTCTCTCTCCCTCCCCCACCACCCCCTCTCTCTCTCTATCTCTCTCTCCCTCCCACCACCCCCTCTCTCTCTCTCTCTCCCTCCCACCACCCCCTCTCTCTCTCTCTATCTCTCTCTCCCTCCCACCACCCCCCCCCTCTCTCTCTCTCTCTCTCTCTCCCTCCCACCACCACCCTCTCTCTCTCTCTCTCTCTCTCTCTCCCTCCCACCACCCCCTCTCTCTCTCTCTATCTCTCTCTCCCTCCCACCACCACCCCCTCTCTCTCTCTCTCTCCCTCCCCCACCACCCCCCCTCTCTCTCTCTCTCATCTCTGTCTCTCTCCCATCTCTCTCATATCTCTCATCTCCCTCTCGCTCTCTCTCTCTCTCTCTCTCCCTCTTGCATCTCTCTCTCTCTCTCTCTCTCCCTCTGACATTATTTATTGTGCCACCCCATAAATAACCCCTTGCAGGAAACATTCCACTCCAATATCTTTTTGAGTCTTAAAACAAGCTTCTTATGCTCTGCTTCTAAATAAGACCGCTTCTTGTGACTCTCTACAACTCCACACTTTCTTCCAATACATTCCAGATTTTCCTGGCGACGTTAAACCGATTTCCCAAGTAGCATTGCTCCAAAATCCTGACAAAAACGAGTCACGTGGTTTCTTTTTTTCCAACAGGGCTTTACTTTTCTCGTTTCTCTTTTTTTCCGCCACTGTAACACTCTCTCTCTCTCTCTCTCTCTCTCTCTCTCTCTCTCTCTCTCTCCTCTCTCTCTCTGTGTCCCTCTCTCTCTCTCTCTCATTCTCTATCTCTCTATCTCTCTCTCTGTGTCCCTCTCTCTCTGTGTCCTCTCTCTCTCTCTCTCTCTCTCTCTCATTCTCACTATCTCTGTCTCTCTTATTGCTCTCTCTCTCTCTCTCTTTCTCTCTCTGTCCCTCTCTCTCTGTCCCTCTATCTCTGTCTCTCCTATTGCTCTCTCTCTCTCTCTGTCCCTCTATCTCTGTCGCTCCTATTGCTCTCTCTCTCTCTCTTTCTCCATACTATCTTACTATTCTACTCATGTTTCTATATCATTTATATTTGAGATAATTGTGAAACAATAACCAGGGTTGGCATCTTTGAACAGTCAAACGATCAACTAATAATGTTGCATGTCCTGATATATGTTGGGTTCAAGGCCTTCCCCTGCCAAAGGATATGACTCAACGGCCCTGAATGTCAGATCGTTATTGAGGGAACAACAAAAACCTGGGCTCAATCAAGTGTTCTTCTTGTGATTCCTCATACTGTGTCAAAACAGTGCTCAAAGGACTCAGCGTCCACTCATTGGTCAAGACCCCCGTTCTGTTCTAGGTTTCTATTTTATTGAGACTTGGTTTCCTATCAGTTGCTAAACATGGTTTGTTTTGGTCCATAAACCTACCTGAGCTCCCTTCAAATGAAGTTTGTGAACAGAATTAATGTTTTTAAAAAAGTGACTTGTTTTCAACAGGGCCTGGCGATAAAGACAAGGAAGAGCGAGGGGACTGATTACCTTGTGGTTTCAGCTTGGTCAGGGTCTGGGGCCTTTTTTCATCAATTTCTCATTAGGATTTCATTTCCAATTAGGCTTCTGTGCTCAATGGACAAAAAGGAGGCAAACAAACAATAAATCAGGCATAGCTTTGCTTTTCTTAAGCAGTGTATTGTTTTATAGGTATGTCTAATAGTTCAGCATAGCTTTGCTTTTCCTATAAACTGTTTTGTTTTATAGGTATTTATTATTTGTCTTTTTTAGGAAAAGGTAAAAATAAAAAATATGGTGACTTCTCTCTCCAACCTCTTTTTTTGTTTATGGTCACAGTTGACTACACGCACTACCACAACACACACATGTAAACTCTATGTTGTGACTAGAAAATATGATCGCAAATTAGCAGAGTAGTATCATTGTTGCAGCATAGTGGGAAAGTTGCTTAGCTTACCTCAGATGATGTAGTAGAGGGGGGAGCTGCTTAATATACCTCAGGTGATGTAGTAGAGGGGGGAGCTGCTTAATTTACCTCAGGTGATGTAGTAGAGGGGGAGCTGCTTAATTTACCTCAGGTGATGTAGTAGAGGGGGAGATGCTTAATTTACCTCAGGTGATGTAGTAGAGGGGGAGCTGCTTAATTTACCTCAGGTGATGTAGTAGAGGGGGAGCTGCTTAATTTACCTCAGGTGATGTAGTAGAGGGGGAGCTGCTTAATTTACCTCAGGTGATGTAGTAGAGGGGGAGCTGCTTAATTTACCTCAGGTGATGTAGTAGAGGGGGAGCTGCTTAATTTACCTCAGGTGATGTAGTAGAGGGGGAGCTGCTTAATTTACCTCAGGTGATGTAGTGAGAGTAGGGGGAGCTGCTTAATTTGCTGCTTAATTTACTCTCAGATGATGTAGTAGAGGGGGAGCTGCTTAATTTACCTCAGGTGATGTAGTAGAGGGGGAGCTGCTTAATTTACCTCAGGTGATGTAGTAGAGGGGGAGCTGCTTAATTTACCTCAGGTGATGTAGTAGAGGGGGAGCTGCTTAATTTACCTCAGGTGATGTAGTAGAGGGGGAGCTGCTTAATTTACCTCAGGTGATGTAGTAGAGGGGGAGCTGCTTAATTTGCCTCAGATGATGTAGTAGAGGGGGAGCTGCTTAATTTACCTCAGGTGATGTAGTAGAGTGGGGAGCTGCTTAATTTACCTCAGGTGATGTAGTAGAGGGGGGAGCTGCTTAATTTACCTCAGGTGATGTAGTAGAGGGGGAGCTGCTTAATTCACCTCAGGTGATGTAGTAGAGGGGGGAGATGCTTAATCAACGAGGTCCTCATTGATCCTGACCATAACACGGCCAAGGCTGTCCTCTCATCCTCTTCAACAGGTTCACGTGGTAAATCTGTTGGGGTTTCCACCTCCCTGGCTCCCTACATGGTAATTGACGGGTCCCAGTTACTCTATCACCTTGTACGGCCCGTGGCATGTTGCCAGGAACTTACTTTCTACCATGGGGATTAAGACCAGCACCTTGTCTCACACCTGGAATTCTCGGGGCTGGGCTCCCCGATTCTAGACCTGGGCCTTCTCCGTATGTTCCCTTACCACTAGTCATATGGCTGTCATCCGCTCCCTCGTCATCTCTACATGCTCTACTACACTGCGTAAGGGGGTCAACTGGGCTTCCCACACCTCCTCCTTGGCGAGGTCCAGTAGGCAGAGTGGCCTCCTCCCGTAGAGGAGTTCGAAAGGGATGACTGGGGAACTTCTCAGACTGAGAACATTAGGTGGGGTAGCAGCTGTTCCCAGTTCTTCCCGTCCTGCTTGATGACCTTCTGCAGCAGTAGTTTGAACATTTTATTCAACTGCTTGATGAGCCCATCTGTCTGCGGGTGATAGACAGAGGATATGCTTGATCTGCAGGAGAACACACAAGTCTTTCATTAGGCGGGACATGAACTCTGTACCTTGGTCGGTCAGGATCTCATTCAGGATGCCTAACCGGCTAAAGAGGTGGAACAGCTCCTGGGTGATTCCCTTGGAGACTGCCACCCGTATGGGAAAGGCCTCAGGATACCGGGTGCATAATCTACTATTACCAGGATGTACCGCTGTGCTCATGCTGTAACTCTGGTATGGCATCCACCATCATCTGCAAGCTCCCCTGTTGCGTCATGATGTTGACGTGTACTGTCGGATACCGCTTGGTGTCCCCGTGGACACAGGAAAAGGACATATCCCTGTCACGTTCAATCCCCTGGGCCAGCAGGCTCATGGCTAAGAGGGTAACTACACTCCCGGAGTGCAAATGAGCTTCAGTGTCGTGTCCATCGACATTCCACAGAACTATGGGTGCCGTTGGTTCATGGTGCGCCCAACAGGGGGTGACAAAGTTCACTACGTGGCCCACCTCGCCTCCGGGGCTTGCTGATGCTATCAACTCCTCTCGAGCCGGGCAATTCCATGCAAGGTGCCCCCGGGCACTCTCCCCCAGCTGTCTCTCGAACGGGTAACAGGTAGTTTACTCAGTCATCTGAAATTCCAAACAAAAACCAGTCTGCAAAACAGGTTAATGAATTTGTTAGCATTGACCTTATACCTCCTAGCTATGTCAAGCCCTCAAGTAGTGTTTGCATGGAGGAAACATGTGGGCTGGATACACCGCCTACCATACCTATCTCCAATGACCTACTGTGTGCTTCTCAATTATCACTTAACAACTATGAATGTTTGAACAAAGATAATATTTGAACAACTAATATGGCTACTGTAAATAATTTTTAAATGCTATCTTGTGACATAAACTGAGTTTAGAAAACATTAGGAACACCTTCCTAACATTGAGTTGCACCCCCTTTTGCCCTCAGAACAGCCTGAATGCGTTGGGGTATGGACTCTACAATGTGTCGAAAGCGTTCCACAGGGATGCTGGCCCAATGCTTCCCACAGTTGTGTCAAGTTGGCTGGATGTCCTTTGGGTGGTGGGCAACTCTTGTTACACACGAGCATGAAAAATACAGCAGCATTACAGTTCTTCTGTCTCAACCTTGCAGTCTCATACTGTCAGTTAACTTCTTGACACTACCCATCCCTGGATAATTGTCATCAGCAACCGCTGAATAGCATAGCGCCCCAGTCAAATAATATTACAAAAAATATTCATATTCATGAAATCACAAGTGCAATATTGCAAAACACAGCTTAGCCTTTTGTTAATCCACCTTTCGTCTCAGATTTTGAAATTATGCATTACAGCGAAAGCAATCCGAGCGTTTGTGTAAGTTTATCGATCGAATGACAAAACATTAAGTACACTTAGCGTCAGGTAGCTTGGTCACGAAAATCAGAAAAGCAATCAAATGAATCGTTTACCTTTGATGATCTTCGGATGTTTTCACTCACGAGACTCCCAGTTACAAAACAAATGCTCCTTTTGTTCCATAAAGATTATTTTTATATCCAAAATACCTCCGTTTGTTTGGCACATTATGTTCAGAAATCTACAGGAAAGAGCGGTCATGACAATGCAGGCAAATTCCAAATAATATCCGTAATGTCCACAGAAACATGTCAAATGTTTTTTATGATCAATTCTCAGGTTGTTTTTAAAATATATAATCGATAATATATCAAC
>NC_056443.1:32925335-32957835 GCF_018296145.1 Oncorhynchus tshawytscha | reverse complement strand
GTTTTAATTAGTGGCGTTGTTCAGAATCGTAACCTCTTTCCTAGCCCCTCAGCTAGCACTGCTCCGGCACTGTTCTGCAAACCTGACACTTCTGACATTTTACTGGGAGAAAGAAGAAACCAATTATTCTACCAGGGACAGATCTGAGAACTTTGGGCATAGAAATATAAAAAAATACCCTAATAATTGTTATATCTATAACACAATGGAGATTTTTGTTGAGTTAGGGTTCATATCGTAGTTGCCAAAATATCTACTGTATCTTATGAACAATGAGATGGTATGGGGTGGTATGCATAACAAGGGTCAACAGTTGGGGAAGCTGGTTCTCAAAAAAACGTGAACGTTTTACAGTTTTTACCCTTTTAGATGATGTTTTAAAGTTGTGCTACTTAATCTTGATTATTTATCTTGATTATTAAAGCTGTCATAACAGTGGTGACACTTTCAGGTATTTGTTGACACCTGTGAGGCAGTGGTTGAATGTTATAATAGTGTTGATTGAAGGGTTTGACGTACAATACAATACAGAGATGTCTGTGTTAACTGAACACTGTTTAATTCAGTGTCTATGCAAGTATGTACTTTGTCCCTATGTCCCTACAAGCATTTATTCAAAGCCACTTTATCTTCTACAAGATGCTAATGAAGCCTGTAGTTGATTTCGAGCTTAATGAAGTGGTCGGTTGCTCTGTGGCGAGGGAGACACGGACCCTCCAGAGTACATTTAGCAGGTTAACCCGCATCACCTGGCTACGGGATGGCGTATTCGTTGTTGTTGTTGACTCATGTTGTTATCTTGTGGCCTTTTTGAATTCTGAAATGAGTGGGTCATTTTCCTGATTAATGAATACATACTCTAAAGTAAATTAGATTCCATATTGTTTTTTTTTTGCGTGAACAAACACAGAATATTTCACTAAGCTGTGGGAATATAGTCAGAAGTAAACAATACATTTTTGCCGTAAAGTAAACATATGCTCGCTCTTTAATTGAAATAAGAACTATGGATTAAAAGCATTACAAGAGTTCATTTAATAAATGTATCAGATGTTATAAAATGTTTTGATCTATGTTCTGTTTTTCCTGTAGATGAAACCAGCAGCACAGTATAACCTTTGTGATCTCATAATTGATCCATAAATATCTCAGGAACATCTGTCAGCACACGGAGGAACTGTCGGTTACGTGGTTAGATTAGTTCATGGAACGTTATGTACTGAGAGGTACAGATAGGTTCTTCTCAGGCTGAAACAAACTCAACTCTCAGTTAAATGACTACCACACACCATTTCTCTCCACATCTTAACTCCTTTCAGTTTGGACTTTTCAATGGACTTTGAATGCTTTATTGTGATAGCTCTATATTATATTTTATCGGAGGAAATCAAGGCAAGGGAAATCTAAGCTATTAATATTGCTAAAGAAAAGTCACTGACTGGCCTTGGGAAAAAAACGAAATTGTTTAACTTCTTGTACAGGTTTCATGTGTAACAATGGTTTTATATGTGACATCACTCTTTAGGATTAATTCGATTTTAAATAGACCAACTAGATGAAATATATTGTATTTTGTATGGTTTTATCTTCTAATAAAGTGGTAATGGACAATGTTATTAATTAAATTTAATTTCATATGCACCAATCTATTTGCAGACCATCATCTTAGAAACAATTTTAATATCAAATCAGATATACAATTATATTTACTAATACACGGTTACATTACTACCATTCTGCCCTTGAGCAAGACTGTTAATAACAACTGCTTCCCAGGCACTGATGGTGTGGATTAAGGCAGCCCCCCACACCCCTCTGATTCGGAAGGGTTTGGGTTGAATGCAGGAGACATATTTTGGCTGAATGCATTCAGCGACGCAACTGACTAGTTATCCCTTTCCCAAACATATCTCATGTGCTTGTCAATTAATAAATAATACATTGATTTGTGGAACATGTATACCTTATAAATACATAAGTAATTTTCACCTAGAATCTCAATAAATTAAGTGCAGGTAATTTAATTATTTACAAATTGTTGTTTTCCATAATTTTGAAGGATATGATACTCAACTAAGAATCATCATCAGATAGCAGAATTGACCATTCACCTATGAGACAGTTGTAGAATGTTGTATGAGTGAATGCTGTAACCGTAATCAATATGGAAACCACATATTTCATCAGTGATTAGCTGTACTGATGCTAAAGTAATGTATTCTTTTTCAAGGTTGATTTAGCCGTGCCAACAACATATAAATAATTTTGGAGTTTTGTAGCCAGAGATCCCATCAATAAAACTACATTGAGCAGAAATACAAGATATCCAAAAGGGTTGAGCTCACCATGCGTGTCATTGGATCAATTTCATTCATCAAATCCTAAATAGGTGCCGGTAAATAGATAGGCTAACGTGGTTGTTAAGTCTACCCCTAAAACTATTTAAGAACGAATCCATCCCCTTTACACCAATGTACCATTCTGATTGTGGAATTTTACTTTCAAGATATTCAGTGTACATTCTTGTCTCATCCCTATCATTCTCATCTTTGAAAGCTTTCGAAAGAACACTCTCTAGTTTCATCAGAGAGTGTACGGAGAAAACTCTAGTTTCATCAGATAGTGTACGGAGAAAACTCTAGTTTCATCAGATAGTGTACAGAGAAAACTCTAGTTTCATCAGATAGTGTACGGAGAAAACTCTAGTTTCATCAGATAGTGTACGGAGAAAACTCTAGTTTCATCAGATAGTGTACGGAGACAACTCTAGTTTCATCAGATAGTGTACAGAGACAACTCTAGTTTCATCAGATAGTGTACAGAGACAACTCTAGTTTCATCAGATAGTGTACGGAGACAACTCTAGTTTCATCAGATAGTGTACAGAGACAACTCTAGTTTCATCAGATAGTGTACAGAGACAACTCTAGTTTCATCAGATAGTGTACGGAGACAACTCTAGTTTCATCAGATAGTGTACGGAGACAACTCTAGTTTCATCAGATAGTGTACAGAGACAACTCTAGTTTCATCAGATAGTGTACGGAGACAACTCTAGTTTCATCAGATAGTGTACGGAGACAACTCTAGTTTCATCAGATAGTGTACGGAGACAACTCTAGTTTCATCAGATAGTGTACAGAGACAACTCTAGTTTCATCAGATAGTGTACAGAGACAACTCTAGTTTCATCAGATAGTGTACAGAGACAACTCTAGTTTCATCAGATAGTGTACAGAGACAACTCTAGTTTCATCAGATAGTGTACGGAGACAACTCTAGTTTCATCAGATAGTGTACGGAGAAAACTTAAAAACTGAGTTGCAGAGAACCAGAGAAGAAGGAATAGATGGTGGAGGAGACATGGTGAAAACCGGGTGAGGGCAAGCGAGCGGGGAAAATTTAAACCCATTGCGAGAATGTTGTCCATCTTTGATGAGGGGCCCCACCTGGTATGGACCCAGGGGCCTGACATACGTTTTCAGGAGCTAAGGGTCCAAGATCTCCTTTAAAACTTTTAGTAGGGAGGTGAGAACATTTCACACACTATTAGGTGGAGCGTTTCTTGGGGCCAGCTGGGAGTAGTCCAGACATGAGGTACACAAAGACCCGGGGGAGGAGAGGCAGGAATAAGGCAAGATCTCAGCTATCTCCTTCCTAGACAATAGGTTCAAAACAGATGTTTTGACTGAGTCTGTGTGTAAAGGGGAGAGACAGTGAGAATGGATGTGAGCGGGGGAGAGACAGTGAGAATGGGTGGGAGCTGGGGAGAGATAGTGAGCATGGGAGAGACAGTGAGAATGGGAGAGACAGTGAGAATGGGAGAGACAGTGAGAATGGGTGGGAGCTGGGGAGAGACAGTGAGAATGGATGTGAGCAGTGAGAATGGGAGAGGGGAGAAACATTGAGAATGGGTGGGAGCTGGGGAGAGACAGTGAGCATGGGAGAGACAGTGAGAATGGGAGAGACAGTGAGAATGGGAGAGACAGTGAGAATGAATGGGAGCTGGGGAGATACAGTGAGAATGGGAGAGACAGTGAGAATGGGAGAGACAGTGAGAATGGGAGAGACAGTGAGAATGGGAGAGACAGTGAGAATGGGAGAGACAGTGAGAATGGGAGAGACAGTGAGAATGGGAGAGACAGTGAGAATGGATGGGAGCTGGGGAGAGACAGTGAGAATGGGAGAGACAGTGGGAATAGGAGAGACAGTGAGAATGGGAGAGACAGTGAGAATGGGAGAGACAGTGAGAATGGGAGAGACAGTGAGAATGGGAGAGACAGTAAGAATGGGAGAGACAGTGAGAATGGGAGAGACAGTGAGAATGGGAGAGACAGTGAGAATGGGAGAGACAGTGAGAATGGGAGAGACAGTGAGAATGGGAGAGACAGTGAGAATGGGAGAGACAGTGAGAATGGGAGAGACAGTGAGAATGGGAGAGACAGTGAGAATGGGAGAGACAGTAAGAATGGGAGAGACAGTGAGAATGGGAGAGACAGTGAGAATGGGAGAGACAGTGAGAATGGGAGAGACAGTGAGAATGGGAGAGACAGTGAGAATGGGAGACAGTGAGAATGGGAGAGACAGTGAGAATGGGAGAGACAGTGAGAATGGAGAGAGCTGGGGAGAGACAGTGAGAATGGGAGAGACAGTGAGAATGGGAGAGACAGTGAGAATGGGAGAGACAGTGAGAATGGGAGAGACAGTGAGAATGGGAGAGACAGTGAGAATGGGAATGGGAGAGACAGTGAGAATGGGAGAGACAGTGAGAATGGGAGAGAGACAGTGGGAGAGACAGTGAGAATGGGAGAGACAGTGAGAATGAGACAGTGAATGGGAGAGGGGAGAGACAGTGAGAATAGGAGAGACAGTGAGAATAGGAGAGACAGTGAGAATGAGGAGAGACAGTGAGAATGGGGAGAGGAGGACAGTGAGAATAGGAGAGACAGTGAGAATGAGTGAGGGAGAGACAGTGAGAATGGGAGAGACAGTGAGAATGGGAGAGACAGTGAGAATGGGAGAGACAGTGAGAATGGGAGAGACAGTGAGAATGGGAGAGACAGTGAGAATGGGAGAGACAGTGAGAATGGGAGAGACAGTGAGAATGGGAGAGACAGTGAGAAGGGGAGAGACAGTGAGAATGGGAGAGACAGTGAGAATGGGAGAGACAGTGAGAATGGATGGGAGCTGGGGAGAGACAGTGAGAATGGGAGAGACAGTGAGAATGGGAGACAGTGAGAATGGGAGAGACAGTGAGTGAGAATGGAATGGGAGCTGAGGGGAGAGACAGTGAGAATGGGAGAGACAGTGAGAATGGGAGAGACAGTGAGAATGGGAGAGACAGTGAGAATGGGAGAGACAGTAAGAATGGGAGAGACAGAATGGGAGAGACAGTGAGGGAGAATGGAGACAGTGAGGGAGAGACAGTGAGAATGGGAGAGACAGTGAGAATGGGAGAGACAGTGAGAATGGGAGAGACAGTGAGAATGGATGGGAGCTGAGGGGAGAGACAGTGAGAATGGGAGAGACAGTGAGAATAGAGAGAGACAGTGAGAATGGGAGAGACAGTGAGAATGGGAGAGACAGTGAGAATGGGAGAGACAGTGAGAATGGGAGAGACAGTGAGAATGGGAGAGACAGTGAGAATGGGAGAGACAGTGAGAATGGGAGAGACAGTGAGAATGAATGGGAGCTGGGGAGAGACAGTGAGAATGGGAGAGACAGTGAGAATGGGAGAGACAGTGAGAATGGATGGGAGCTGGGGAGAGACAGTGAGAATAGGAGAGACAGTGCGAATGGGAGAGACAGTGCGAATAGGAGAGACAGTGAGAATGGGAGAGACAGTGAGAATGGGAGAGACAGTGAGAATGGGAGAGACAGTGAGAATGGGAGAGACAGTGAGAATGGGAGAGACAGTGTTTGCCTGTCAATATCCTTATGCCTTCAAGTAAGTGTCATGAGAGTGTATGCATGTGTTGTCGTGATTAAAAGAACTGAAAATAAATCATAAATTGTCCACTTTTGGCATATCCGATTAATCAATTCAGTTTGTCTCCACTTCCAGTATGCAAAAGTCTCTAAAATAGTTGACTTAATGATAAGCTGTTTTGTAATGAAGGCAAGATAAATGCGCGCCTTGTAAATTTGTAGATAATATGGCAATTATTAATTAACTCCTGAATTGTTAATGCATTCATTAAGAACCACATGGGTCTCATCAGGGGGATGTGGTAATACTGTAATTACATTTACCATAAATCACTGCAAGATGTACATAGTGAATGAATACTACAGTGCACAAGTGTGTGTGTGTTTGTGTGTATGTGTGTATGTGTGTATATGTAGATGTGTGTATGTGTATATGTGTGTGTGTATGTGTGTGTGTGTGTGTGTGTGTATATGTGTTTGTGTGTATGTGTGTGTGTGTGTATATGTAGATGTGTGTATGTGTATATGTGTGTGTGTATAGCTGTGTGTATATCTGTGTGTATATGTGTGTGTGTGTATATGTGTGTGGGTGTATGTGTGTGTGTGTGTATATGTGTGTGTATATCTGTGTGTATATGTGTGTGTGTGTATATATGTGTGTGGGTGTATGTGTGTGTGTGTGTATATGTGTTTGTGTGTATGTGTATGTGTGTGTATATGTAGATGTGTGTGTGTGTGTATATGTGTATGTGTGTATGTGTGTGTGTGTATGTGTGTGTGTATATGTGTATGTGTGTATGTTTTTGTGTGTATATGTGTGTGTATGTGTGTGTATATGTGGATGTGTGTATGTGTGTGTATATGTGGATGTGTGTATGTGTGTGTATATCTGTGTGTATATGTGTATGTGTGTGTGTGTGTGTGTATGTAGATGTGTGTATGTGTGTATGTGTGTGTGTGTGTGTATGTGTTTGTGTTTTCAAAGTTATTCCACAGAGTGGCTCATGCACTGCCACAAACACTGCCCAGAGAGGGCCCTGAGGCTCAATTGGATTACTAAACACCTGCCTGCCATTGATCCTCTGGCAAATAAAACACACCGTATGTGACACACACAAGCAGGCAGTGTATAACTCACTACCACGGTTATGTACTAAGGGTCAGTCGGTACTGAGGGACAGTCTGTACTAAGGGTCAGTCGGTACTGAGGGACAGTCTGTACTGAGGGCCAGTCTGTACTAAGGGACAGTCTGTACTAAGGGCCAGTCTGTACTGAGGGACAGTCTGTACTAAGGGCCAGTCGGTACTGAGGGACAGTCTGTACTAAGGGTCAGTCGGTACTGAGGGAGTGTCTGTACTAAGGGACAGTCTGTACTAAGGGACAGCCTGTACTAAGGGACAATCTGTACTGAGGGACAGTCTGTACTGAGGGACAGTCGGTACTGAGGGGCAGTCTGTACTGATGGACAGTCGGTACTGAGGGACAGTCTGTACTGAGGGACAGTCTGTACTGAGGGACAGTCTGTACTGAGGGGCAGTTAGTACTGAGGGACAGTCTGTACTGAGGGACAGTCTGTACTGAGGGACAGTCTGCACATGGCTCATCATATACACAGCGCAGCAGAGAGGTGTTGATGTACAGGATGCATAGAAATCATAGCAGGGCCTTGACTCAACCAGCTACAGTCTGGTATTTTCACAGAGATTACAGAATGATCCAATTTAAAGAGTTTTTCAGATATGTTGTTAAAATTCACTTGAATCAAAGAGACTGGTGTGTGTTTTGTTCACACTGCAATACAGGTATTTGTTTAAAAATATATCACTTGTTGGTTTCATTTCAGAGATATTTTTTTGCTAAATGTTAAATATCCACCTCACTCTCAGATAAATAAGTATTACTGCTAGGTTTTACACAGTCAAATGTGATATAACTACATTGTAATAAAGAAATGGACAAATGAAACATTTGTGACATCAATATAAAACATTTTTTATAGTAATAATATTTTATACAGTAATATTTACATTTACATTTGACATTTGACTCATTTATCAAATATTCTGATCCATATTGATTAGCAGTCAGAGCATTCACCTTCAGATCTCTAGGTGAGACAACCACATACCACAATCAAATATACAGAATACGTCAAATCAAAGTGTATTGATCACGTGCGTCGAAAATACAACAGGTGTATTAGACCTTACAGTGAAATGCTGAATACAACAGGTGTAGTAGACCTCACAGTGAAATACTGAATACAACAGGTGTAGTAGACCTTACAGTGAAATGCTGAATACAACAGGTGTAGTAGACCTCACAGTGAAATACTGAATACAACAGGTGTAGTAGACCTTACAGTGAAATGCTGAATACAACAGGTGTAGTAGACCTCACAGTGAAATGCTGAATACAACAGGTGTAGTAGACCTCACAGTGAAATACTGAATACAACAGGTGTAGTAGACCTCACAGTGAAATGCTGAATACAACAGGTGTAGTAGACCTTACAGTGAAATGCTGAATACAACAGGTGTAGTAGACCTCACAGTGAAATACTGAATACAACAGGTGTAGTAGACCTTACAGTGAAATGCTGAATACAACAGGTGTAGTAGACCTCACAGTGAAATACTGAATACAACAGGTGTAGTAGACCTCACAGTGAAATGCTTACATACAGGCTCTAACCAATAGTGCAGAGGAAAAAAAAGATGTGTGTGTGTGTGGGGGGGGTGTAAGTAAAGAAATAACAGTAACGAGGCTATATACAGACACCGGTTAGTCAGGCTTATTGAGGTAGTATGTATATGTAGGTATCGTTAAAGTCACTATGCATATATGATGAACAGAGAGTAGCAATAGCGTAAAAAGAGGGGTTAGCAGGTGGTGGGACACAATGCACATAGCCCAGTTAGCCAATGTGCGGGAGCACTGGTTGGTCGGGCCAATTGAGGTAGTATGTACATGAATGTACATGTTTTTCTACAAATACGAACATTCCATTCCAGCAAAAACAATAGAGTCAAATAAATCAAAAACAATAGAGTTAAATAAATCAAAAACAATAGAGTTAAGTAAATCAAAAACAATAGAGTTAAATAAATTCAAAATAAATTCATACACATCTAAAGTCTAACAATAATAATTTTGAATAATTTACACACACATGAAGGTACGCAGGCCATAAGCAATCATTTCTGATTACAAATCACAATGAAATGGAATGAACCTCTTCATTTAATGCCATTCATTGTTGTAGGAAAACATGAGGTGCAGAAGACAAAGCAGATACAAACTCTGTGTGTATGGTGTATGTTGTATTTTCCATGTCTCTGTGCAACACATTCCAGTTGCTTACAGAAAGAGGAAAATAATTACAAAGGGCAAATTACAGTAAAACAAAATGGCCTTCGATGATATGCCAGTAATTCTGATGGCCCCTTCCTTCCTTCCTTCCTTCCTTCCTTCCTTCCTTCCTTCCTTCCTTCCTTCCTTCCTTCCTTCCTTCCTTCCTTCCTTCCTTCCCTCCTTCCCTCCGTCTCCTAATATCCTGTGAAATCCAACAACAACAACAACAAACTTAATTTGGGCGAAGAGCTGAACCTGAACTAAGCGGATTGAGTTAATAAATGTATTTTCCCATTTAAAGCTTTGATTTTTTTTTTCTAAACGCCTGTTTACAGGGAGGCTCCCAATGATCTGCCTTTAAGTCAAGCCGTACACACAAATCTGCTTACGGTCCCACGACTGTATTATCTGCTCTCCACCTTGTTGTGAGTCACTGGTTCTGTGCGTGTCGTGTCAGGTACAGTGTTGTACTGTGTTTCCGAGCCACCGCTGAAGGCGCCTGTGTACAACATCGCTGACGTTCGTTCTATTCAAGAGATGTCTAGGGCTTAGAAAAGGGGGGATTGAGTATCGTTTTTTTTTTTGCGGCTAAGGACACATTTTTCAATTGGTTCATTGTTAGTGTTGATAGTAGAAGTACAATAGATCCAGAATTCAACAGTAGCTTCTCACTGTTGCAGGGTAAAAATGGTTGATCTTTTGATTTTGTACACACAACAGGTTTAATCGCACCTATTTGGGTCTAAAAAGGAGAATCAATTTGAATTCCTTTCAGCATTTACATCTTTTAAATGATCTTTAGTAACTGAAATTGCTTGGTCCATGTAACTCTTCGATAGTCATCTGAGGTGGCCATGTGTTGCCGTAACTTCTTATTGAAAGGTGATTTAGGGAACTCTAGTGGTTCTGTGGATGGAGAAAAAGGAAGGCCATGTTTATTAAATTCATTTTCGTACTTTATCTTATTAGACGTCATGATGTGTGTCGTTACAATACCTTATCACTCATCATGCTCCTTTGTCAATCGGAGACAAAATAGTTTTGTTTCTGGTGATAATGGAAAAATTGTCACTTTTGATTAGAGTAACACACTGCCGATAAAACACCACTGACATGGTTGTAAAACTAATAAATCAACAAATTAGATACAAAGTTAGATGAAAGTTAAATGGGATGTTAAGAGCGTCCGTTTGCTGTAACATTACAAGTGTTAGGGACTGGAGAAGGATATATCTAAAACCCCAAACTGCCACGACATTAACTTGCTAACCAGACCTGTTTGTACAATCATTCCATTTCTTGCTACTCCTTGTTATACATGCCAAAAGTGTCTGATAACCAGGCTACCACGACACGGATTATCACGTGTGAAAAGACAGACGACAAGCGTTTCTATCCTATGGCTTATGATACGTCAACTGTCCGATGATGACGATGTTGCGGCATCAGAAGATGGGAAACGTCCGCACGGCCGCCGAGGAATCAATTCTACAGAGACCTGTGGAAAGATATTTCCATCAGGAGCGTTGCACCATCCATCCACATTCATTCCTGACCTATAGATGACATTTTCAGCCACAGACTCAATGCTCCACATCCGTGGTTGTTGTGGTCTTCGTGGGCCTGATTGTCTCTTGGTTGTTGAATAGACGGTAGAAAAGTCTGATTACAAATGAAGGTTTCAGAGACATTTCTCAGCTCCTGCTGTGACTATTAATGTCAACGATATGATGACAGAATACCATGAAAGGAATGAGTCCAGAAAAGCTGTTGTTCAGAGAATTGGATCGACCAGGATTCCAATGCCACGGTGACATTGTCTCGTCTCTATTCATTTGTGTCTTCAATCAATTCAAGTCTGGGCCTACAAAAAAGCGGTTTCTCTTTGCAGCTTCAGTCATGGTAGTACATTAGATAAGCCCATGCAGCAACACACAAACACTCTGGAGCACTGGATCATGATGAGGAGCTGGCTCGGGAGAAATAGCCCAAAGGCAGGTGTGTGTGTGTGTGTGTGTGTTTGCGTGCGTGTGCGTGTGTGTGTGTGTGTGATGTTCTGATGCACTAATGGATAGTAACGAGTTAAAGCACTCATAAACCTGCCTTAGAGGAGTGCACACACACACATGCGCGCGCACACACACACACACGCACACACGCACACACACATACACACACACACGCACACGCGCGCACACGCACACACACACACACGCACACACGCACACACACATACACACACACAGGCACGCATGCACACAGACACACAGAGGCGCGAGTGCTTTAACTCGTTACTATCCATTAGTGCATCAGAACATCAGGGGACACTAGAAATATAGGGAGAACCGGATCAAGACTCTGTCAGCTCCTCAACAGTTACGACCACAGAGTCTATTATATTCTGTCTGTGTGTGTTTGTGTGTGTATCTGTGTGTGTGAGGACGTTTGTGTGTGTGCGATATGAACTGAAAGGAAAAACAGCAGAGCTCTTGCTCTCCCTTGCCCTCCATCAATCCAAGGGGGATGTGTCGAGCAGAGCTGTCCATGGTGCTGAAATAATCTGCTGAGATGCGGTGTCCATGGTGCTGAAATTATCTGGGAAGAGGAGGTGTCCATGGTGCTGAAATTATCTGGGAAGAGGAGGTGTCCATGGTGCTGAAATTATCTGGTAAGCGGAGGTGTCCATGGTGCTGAAATGATCTGATAAGTGGAGGTGTCCATGGACCTGAAATTATCTGGGAAGAGGAGGTGTCCATGGTGCTGAAATGATCTGATAAGAGGAGGTGTCCATGGTGCTGAAATTATCTGGTAAGAGGAGGTGTCCATGGTTCTGAAATTATCCGTTGAGAGGTGTCCATGGACTTGTAAAAGAGCCATTGTGCTGAAATGCAAAACGAGCCCTTGAATAATGAAGAGATCGCGTATCTAAATAATGTCTAGGATCCAAATATCTACAAAAAATAAAATTGATATACCCTCCAAAAATAAAATATATAAAAATAATAATAATACAATGCCTGTGATCCATTGTGAGCTTAAATTATGCGTACAAATATGAAAATGAACGCACACAAAAACACACAGGATCACAGGAGATTGGTGGCATCAATCAGGGACAGGTGTTTAATCAACAGACTCAGGCTCCAAGGATCTCATGTTCAATCCCAGTGCTAGACACTCCTTGATTTATGTTTGTTTGTTTCTTTCCCAAACCTTAATCCTAACCTTAACCTGTAGAAAAAACATTTTTAGTTTCACTTTTGAGGAGTTTGACTGACAGCTAAGATAGGGCAACACATGACGTAACTAAAAACGTCAACCTCTGGCGTCGTTCTGTGTCAGCAGTTACGCCACCGGTTGGTGTTTTACTGGAGGTTGCCTGTGCTATACGTAAACTTCGATGGGAGGACGCCGATTTTTTTTAGAATTTCACTCATATTTGTCAGTGAAAAGTGCATTGTGCCCACATTAATATAACTTTGATTGTAATTTAATTTCCATGATTGTGTCGTTGAAAATTATTCTCGTTCAATTGATTAAAGAGTACATGAAGATCAAAGTGTTCTGTCTGTTACACATCTCATCTTCCTGTCTGTTACACATCTCATCTTCCTGTACGTGACACATCTCATCTTCCTGTCTGTTACACATCTCATCTTCCTGTCTGTTACACATCTCATCTTCCTGTCTGTTATACATCTCATCTTCCTGTCCATTATACATCTCATCTTCCTGTCTGTTCACACATCTCATCTTCCTAGCTGTTGTCAACATCACAGTGCTGTTGTGAGGGAAACATGTTCAGTACATCCAGGACTCATAATAATGTCTGGAACAAAGTAAATTACATTTTTCAAATGCCTGGAAACCATGTGTTAAATGTATGTGATACCATTCCACCACAAGCCCATCCACCCCAATTAAGGTGCCACCAACCTCCTGTGGTACAGAGTATACACACTGAATGTACAAAACACGAGGACAACTTCCTAATTTTGTGTTGAAAAACCTCCTGCTTTTTTCCCTTAGAACAGTCTCAATTCTTCGGGGGGGGATGGACTCCACAAGTTGTTGAAAGCGTTCCACAGGGATGCTGGCACAATGTTGACTCCAAATGCTTCCCACAGTTGTGTCATGTTTTCTGGATGTTCTCTGGGTGGTGGACCGTTCTTGACACACACAGGAAACCCAGCAGCTTTGAAGTTCTTGACAGACAAACCGGTGCGCCTGGCACCTACTACCATACACTGTTCAAAGGCACATAAAAAAAGTGTCTTGCCCATCCACCCTTTGAATGGCACACATACACAATCCATGTCTCAAGGCTTTACAACTCCTTATTTAATCCCGTCTCCTCCCCTTCATCTACACTGAATCAAGTGGAATTAACAGGTGAAATCAATGAGAGATCATAGCTTTCACCCGGATTCCCCTGGTCAGGCGATGTCATGGAAAGGACAGTTGTTCATAATGTTTTGTACACTCAGTGTATCTTTAAACACGTGCATTTCATGTTTTTAATTGAAATTCTACAAGGTCACTGTTACATTGGAAATGATTTGTTTACAAGGGCCCCGGGCTATAGATTTGATTAATTAGAGCTGTGCTGGACTCCAGCCTCGTTTGGAGATGACATTTGATGTCGGGGTGTAAATGGCTGAAATAGCTGAACTGTGAACACTGTTCAAAAAGGTTTTAGAGCAGGTTTTCCCTCAGTTCAAGGCACAACGAGCAATTGGAAAACTGCTATTAATCGTGGAAATTTTTTAGAGGAGATGGTATAGTTTTAAGTTATGATATTGGTCGGCTACACCAGCACTAACGGTTGAACACAAACGGTTGTTTAACTGATGTACAGGAACTCACTGATTTGAAATCAAGATACTAATCAGACATATTTGACAGGGGGTCAATTCAACAACACTATTCAAGACATAGCCCATCGGTTCTGTCACTAATGCATTTAGCCTGAGGGTATCTGGTAACCACTGGATACCAGATTAATTAATAAGATATCACCCCCTTTGCATTTTATATGATTTGCTAAAAATGTGTATCTGTGTAGAGTCCTCCCATCAACATGTTCGCTGAGCTAATGACTCTGCTAATTCAAAAGGATGATAGCGTGTGTGTGTCTTCAGTGCAGGATTGTGCCAGGTTTTGCCCATCAGTGTAAACTGATTTGCTATAATCATTATATATTTATTTAGTTGTGCACATGTTTTCTCTAAGTGGAAAGATAATGGTAAGAACATCGCTGGATTCTCATCTACTTTCCTGAGGCAAATAACAGAGTTCTACTATTTTTAGGTTTCATCTGATCTGGAAAAATACATTCTGTTTTATCTGATCTGGAAAAATACATTCCGTTTTATCTGATCTGGAAAAATACATCCCGTTTCATCTGATCTGGAAAAATACATTCCGTTTTATCTGATCTGGAAAAATACATTCCGTTTTATCTGATCTGGAAAAATACATTCCGTTTTATCTGATCTGGAAAAATACATTTCAGGCTGCATTTCACAACACGTCCAATGAGCTGTCATCTTTTCTCCCTGTAATTGTAGGTGTGTCTGGCTTAGATGAGTTATTAATTAAGGAATCATAGCAATATGTATTCACTGTTCCAAGGCAATGTAGGAATGGTTGAGGAACCACTGTATGGATGCTGTACAAATGCAATGTGAAGGATGAGAATTCAATGAACTTAACAGTAGAAACCCGCACATTGCTCGTGATAGTATCACTGCTCTTTATTGAGCTGTACGCATCGGCCTCAAGGTCTTCGTCAGAGCTTTCGTGACTGTTTATAATTTGCACCCTTGTGTAGACATAGCTCCACCCACGTCCGGTCAATGCATTCAATGGGGTTGGAGTCGGGGGACAATAAGCATTAAACATGTCTGTAAAACCACAATGAGGACATCAAACTATCAGGTAAGCTTTCATAAATCATTGGGTAACAGGAATGAAGAGTCATCTGAAATGGTAGCATCGATTCACGTTCACGTGTTCATTTAAGATGAAGATGTTACCATGCACCTGAAACACAGCTTGCTCAGACGTGCGACGCCTTTTTGAATTTTGAATAAACTTTATCAGTCACAACAAGCTGCTGTAATTCCTTGCCTGTCCTATTCCGGGTTGAATCCGCCACTTTACCTTCAAGCCAATATCTCATTGGAGTTTGAGCGACCTAGTTTCACAACCAAACACAATGCTTCCAGATGGTAGGTGTGTCGACAGAAACATATATATTTCAGGAACAGTCATAACAATGGCTCGAGTTGAAGATGATCACAGTTCAAGTTTGGTCTCAACGGGTTTTCGGGAGAACTCAAGCACGAGGTCAGTTTGATAGGACAACATGTGAGATCATGGTTTACCATACAGCAACAGCCATCACTGTCCCTAAAATAGTATCATTAAACTTAAGCCTAATAACATAATTCAGCATTATGTTAGGATTAATCCTAATTAGCCTTACGGTCCAGAGTCCAACCCACTAACCAATAATGACAGTAATCAGTTAACTTTACTGTTAGTTTTGATCAGCTAGTAAATTAAATCCCTATAAATTACAATGAATAAATAGATGTCTGACAGCAGGCCGAAAGCTTACATGCGGTATAAATGCAATTCTAAAGGTGGACTTCAGGTCATGGCGGAGTGCATCCAGGTTACCTTTGACACATACACACTCTGTTGATGACCAGTTTCCTGTGTATGTTTATAACAGGTTCCCTATTGGGTAGAAACAGTATGTTTAGAACAGATTCCCTATTGGGTGGAAACAGTATGTTTAGAACAGATTCCCTATTGGTAGAAACAGTATGTTTAGAACAGATTCCCTATTGGGTAGAAACCGTATGTTTAGAACAGATTCACTATTGGGTAGAAACAGTATGTTTAGAACAGATACCCTATTGGGTAGAAACAGTATGTTTAGAACAGATTCCCTATTGGGTAGAAACAGTATGTTTAGAACAGATTCCCTATTGGGTAGAAACAGTATGTTTAGAACAGATTCCCTATTGGGTAGAAACAGTATGTTTAGAACAGATTCCCTATTGGGTAGAAACAGTATGTTTAGAACAGATTCCCTATTGGTAGAAACAGTATGTTTAGAACAGATTCCCTATTGGGTAGAAACCGTATGTTTAGAACAGATTCACTATTGGGTAGAAACAGTATGTTTAGAACAGATACCCTATTGGGTAGAAACAGTATGTTTAGAACAGATTCCCTATTGGGTAGAAACAGTATGTTTAGAACAGATTCCCTATTGGGTAGAAACAGTATGTTTAGAACAGATTCCCTATTGGGTAGAAACAGTATGTTTAGAACAGATTCCCTATTGGGTAGAAACAGTATGTTTATAACAGATTCCCTATTGGGTAGAAACAGTATGTTTAGAACATATTCCCTATTGGGTGGAAACAGTATGTTTAGAACAGATTCCCTATTGGGTAGAAACAGTATGTTTAGAACAGATTCCCTATTGGGTAGAAACAGTATGTTTAGAACAGATTCCCTATTGGGTAGAAACAGTATGTTTAGAACAGATTCCCTATTGGGTAGAAACAGTATGTTTAGAACAGATTCCCTATTGGGTAGAAACAGTATGTTTAGAACAGATTCCCTATTGGGTAGAAACAGTATGTTTAGAACAGATTCCCTATTGGGTAGAAACAGTATGTTTAGAACAGATTCCCTATTGGGTGGAAACAGTATGTTTAGAACAGATTCCCTATTGGGTGGAAACAGTATGTTTAGAACAGATTCCCTATTGGGTAGAAACAGTATGTTTAGAACAGATTCCCTATTGGGTAGAAACAGTATGTTTAGAACAGATTCCCTATTGGGTAGAAACAGTATGTTTATAACAGATTCCCTATTGGGTAGAAACAGTATGTTTATAACAGATTCCCTATTGGGTAGAAACAGTATGTTTAGAACAGATTCCCTATTGGGTGGAAACAGTATGTTTAGAACAGATTCCCTATTGGGTAGAAACAGTATGTTTAGAACAGATACCCTATTGGGTAGAAACAGTATGTTTAGAACAGATTCCCTATTGGGTAGAAACAGTATGTTTAGAACAGATTCCCTATTGGGTAGAAACAGTATGTTTAGAACAGATTCCCTATTGGGTGGAAACAGTATGTTTAGAACAGATTCCCTATTGGGTGGAAACAGTATGTTTAGAACAGATTCCCTATTGGGTAGAAACAGTATGTTTAGAACAGATTCCCTATTGGGTAGAAACAGTATGTTTATAACAGATTCCCTATTGGGTAGAAACAGTATGTTTAGAACAGATTCCCTATTGGGTAGAAACAGTATGTTTATAACAGATTCCCTATTGGGTAGAAACAGTATGTTTAGAACAGATTCCCTATTGGGTAGAAACAGTATGTTTAGAACAGATTCCCTATTGGGTGGAAACAGTATGTTTAGAACAGATTCCCTATTGGGTAGAAACAGTATGTTTAGAACAGATTCCCTATTGGGTAGAAACAGTATGTTTAGAACAGATTCCCTATTGGGTAGAAACAGTATGTTTAGAACAGATTCCCTATTGGGTAGAAACAGTATGTTTAGAACAGATTCCCTATTGGGTGGAAACAGTATGTTTAGAACAGATTCCCTATTGGGTGGAAACAGTATGTTTAGAACAGATTCCCTATTGGGTAGAAACAGTATGTTTAGAACAGATTCCCTATTGGGTAGAAACAGTATGTTTAGAACAGATTCCCTATTGGGTAGAAACAGTATGTTTAGAACAGATTCCCTATTGGGTAGAAACAGTATGTTTAGAACAGATTCCCTATTGGGTAGAAACAGTATGTTTAGAACAGATTCCCTATTGGGTAGAAACAGTATGTTTATAACAGATTCCCTATTGGGTAGAAACTGTATGTTTAGAACGGTTTCATTATTTAGTAAATATAGTTACATGGATGGTAACACCTGTCACAATGGAGGGGGTGGGGAGAGGTGTGTGTGTGTGTGTGTGTGTGTGTGTGTGTGTGTGGTGGTGTTGGCTTATTGGGAGAAAGGACAAGAGGGGGAGCTAGTGGTGGCCATTGGGATTGGGATCTATAGTTGAGTCAATTGGGGTCAGAGTTGAGGGAGTGAAGGGGCAGAAGTTCCCAGGCAGGCTAGATGGGATTGCAGATGTTGAAGGAGATGTGGTCATGGTTGAGACATGAAGGGGGTTTAGAGATTTGGGCCAGATAGCTGGGTTGAACACTTCCAGGGGAAACTCTTCAGATCAGGGTTAGAAGGGTGGACAGGTTTGAGTGGGTAGGGGGTGGTGACGGTGGATGCAATGTGAAGATATTAAAGGGGTCAAAGCTGGTAAAGATTTTTGGGAGGGACTTAGGGCTTAAAGGTTTTGCCTACGATAAGGGGTCATGGGAGAGGTAAAGGTTTTCTCTCTGTAGGTGAACATCTAGCCTTTCCCTTCGACTCTATTAAATCTTTCTGAATCTCTCAGACGTTTGGCTGTCACCCTGCCATGTGACCTGAACCCTTCAATCTCATCATATCTATATGACCTCTCTCTGCCTGGAACTGAATGTTGGTTTGAAGGGGAGTGCTTTGAAGGATGCGATTCTGCCATGTGTTTTCCATTTGGTAGAGCCATGAACCTTTTCTATGTCCATTTGGATTTGGTCCTTGTTAAGGGTCTTTGAGGTGAAATGATTTAACATTGGGATTATGTGATTCATGTTTTACTTTGTAAGACAGCAACCCTTTCATAATTTAATCCCCCATACAACCGACTGGGGTCATTTTCACCCCAGAGGTATAGTTTGGATCGTAGCCCAAAGGTGGTTTATTTAAATTCTTCAAAATATTATGTCAACAAACGTTTTCTTAATTCATATAATTCATTGTTTAGTGTTTCTGCATTAATATGGACATTATCACACCCCAAAAAAATACCTATTGAAAATAGCAACAATCATATCATAATATCAATATAACTATTTTCAAAGCATCATTAGACATGTAAATAATGTTATCTGAAATAACACATAATCAAATCAAATTTTAGCAAATGTAAAATTCCTTTGCATACTCCTCCCAAAAAATGTGGGCTTTTTTCCAAAGCACAATGTACATTTGTACTAAAAAGCTGATTTACCATCATTTCATTGTAGTATCGTATTGCTGTGGTAAAAACAACTGCCATGTAAAGGGGCAGTACATGAAAAATTTGAAATGTACTTTATTTTATTTTCATCCTGAGAGACAATGACCAAAAATATCAGATAGCTTTCTTTATTTACTTACCCTACAGCCAGCATTAGCATCGCTGCTAGTGAAACAATGAGAGTGGTAGGGCCAATGGTAGGATGCTTTAAAAAAGCATGCCTAAATCCTCAAATTGACTTCAAATCAAATGTTATTGTAACCAAAATACCATAAGCAGTGATGTACAGTTGATATTGTCTTACGGGTTCATTTTGCTAACATGGGGCAAAAAAGACCGTAGCATGTTACAACGGACAACAGGACCGTAGCATATTACAACGGACAACAGGACAATAGCATGTTACAACGGACAACAGGACCATAGCATGTTGCAACGGACAACAGGACCGTAGCATATTACAACGGACAACAGGACAATAGCATGTTACAACGGACAACAGGACCATAGCATGTTGCAACGGACAACAGGACCATAGCATGTTGCCACAGAGAACAGGACCATAGCATGTTGCAACGGACAACAGGACCATAGCATTTTGCAATGGACAGCAGGACTATAGCTTGTTGCAACTGACAGCAGGACCGTAGCATGTTGCAATGGACAACATAACCGTAGCATGTTGCAACAGACAACAGGACCATAGCATGTTGCAATGGACAACATGACCATAGCATGTTGCAACGGACAACAGGACCATAGCATGTTGATACAGACAGCAGGACCGTAGCATGTTGCAGTGGACAACAGGACCATAGCATGTTGCAACGGACAACAGGACCATAGCATGTTGCAACGGACAACAGGGCCATAGCATGTTGCAACAGACAGCAGGACCGTAGCATATTGCAATGGACAACAGGACCGTAGCATGTTGTAACGGACAACAAGACCGTAGCGTGTTACAACAGACAGCAGGACCATAGCATGTTGCAACGGACAGCTGGACAATAGCATTTTGCAATGGACAGCAGGACCATAGCTTGTTGAAACTGACAGCAGGACCGTAAGCATGTTGCAACGGAGGAGGAATGATCTAGTTGTTGCCCAATGAGCAGTATAACAGCAAAGGAAAACAGTCCACCAACACATCAATTCTCAACATTATGCAATGGCAATCCATTTGTTCACATCCCACGCTAACTTAATCACAATGAATGGACCACTCATATCTTTACCGACAAAACTTTTTAAAAACGGAAACGTTTACACGTTTCAACTTTTTTTTAGTGGCTGAAAACAGTTTCATTGAAATAGTTGTACCACCAACTCTTATCCCTGCCGTTAAAAAAAATGACAGAAAAAGCCATCATCATTTGGACAATTAGACAAAATATGCTAGGAGTCCACCGATGCAGCAGTGGGCTGTGTTAAGAGAACCGTAGCAATCCAATGACCATTTCCTGTTAAATTGTGCATGCACATGTGATCAATATACGACCCAGGCAGGTCTTGCCAGGGAAATGGACAACACAGAGATAAAGTTCCTCTAATGTCCTCCCGATGGATTACGATCAGCACTTCTTGAGCGAGTGGCAAACTGCAAGGGGAATGAAGGAATGAATGTGTATGAATGTGCATTCTGCCTTGCGACAAGGTAGGCTAATTGGTGCCAGCCTCCTTTGGTGAATGGGGCTGATGGTGGGAAATAGCATGTGGCAGACGAAGCAGATATAAATGGTGCGTTCTCAGAGGTTTATGACCCTTGCAGGGGCTCTGACAGTGCCGTGATGAATACCCAGCTGTACTTTCTTTAGCATAAAGATGATTACTGTGTTCTCCTAGGCTGAAGGCCATTATTTACAGCAACAAATCCCTTGATTTATCCTCAGCCACATGCATTTTTGTTTGGTGATTACAGACCGAGAATCATTACTGTGTTTCTGTAAGTATACGTCTTTGGATGTGATAGGTATTTACAGGAAGTGAATTGGTCACTTGCTCAATAGGTTTTGTTTGTGATTTGGTCAGTCAATGTATTGACTAAACTATCTCTGGATACAGTAAGCATATACAGACACTTGACTTATATTACATCTCTGAATAAAGATTGATTACACAAGGCTTATCTGCAGTTCTCTTATCCTATTGTGTACTTCAGTTGAACTTTGCTACAGTTTGATTATTCATGCCTTAGTTGTTACTCAGTCCATCAGGCCTGACTAATCCAGACTGATGCAATTCACAGGAAAGGAACAGCTGCCCAGCACATTGAATTAGCCAGTTTGACCAGGAATGAACACGTGTGGTAGTATGCACACACTAGTGCCGGTCGGTGCCGTTTAAGATGAGGGAGGACAATATTTTGTTTATTGAGCATGGCCTTATTTCTATTACATTATATTGGATGACTGTCATTCATATTCCATTCACCCAGTTCAATGTAACATCGACAGGTTTAGGCTACTACATGATACACTAATATTCCCTATACCCTTTATGAGGTTACTACAACCTAGCCGATGAATGCCAGTTTTCAACATAGGTGCACATAGGTCGAGAGAATTTGGAGCAATCAAGGTGACAGACAGTGATACATTTTGTACCACCTTGCACACTCTTGCCTGCATCTATCTGATCTAGGGTGAAATCATAAGTCCAACAGTTGCAAACGAGAGTTTCTATTGGACAAATTCCGGTATGTTTATCTCTGTTTCGTTCCGTTTGCTTCTGTTTAAGAAATGTTTTTCAACTGGATCGGCGCAACGAATACACCCCTGATCACATGCAAACACAGTTCACTTTCATAGCAGCCACATACAAACAGCTCGTTGTATATATAATTCCTTCTCGCATCTACGCACTCTCTTCCTCTCATCTTTTCCCTTTGCTTGAGGACTTCAGTGCACAACACATTAGTGTAACGGCAGATTTCCTCCTCTTCGTCTGAAGAGGTGTAGCAAGGATCGGACCAATACGCAGCGTGGTAAGTGTCCATGACGATTTTAATAAGAAAAGCCTCAACACTATGAAATAAAAAACAATAATGCGAAATAAAACATACCGAAACAGTCCCGTGTGGCACAAACACTGACACACGAAACAAACATCCACAAACCAACAGTGAAACCTAGGCTACCTAAATATGGTTCTCAATCAGGGACAACGATAAACAGCTACCTCTGATTGAGAACCATATCAGGCCAAACATAGAAATGGAAAAACATAGAAACACACACATAGACTGCCCACCCCAACTCACGCCCTGACCATACTAAACAAAGACAAAGACAAAACAAAGGAAATAAAGGTCAGAACGTGACAATTAGCTGTCTGTGACCAGGCAAAGAAACAAACATTCCAAGCCAAACCTTCATATCATGACTGCTAACCACTACACACAGCCTACATCATTCTCACATCATAGTCAACATGGCTGCTAGAACTACAGAGTTAGTAAACCCGCTGCAATCATACAGTATAGTGTACAGTCAGTAGCTAGCAGTTTAGCAGTTACACCGGTGAACCCTGGTGGCAATAAATTAATGAAACCAAAAGCTTACCTTGACTTGGAAGAGATTCCAGTGTTGGATATCCATAGTCAGCTACCTCCCCCTCCTCTTCCTCTCTGCCGGGCCGGGTGTTTGAGTAGGCTAAACTAGCTATCTGCATTCGATACAAGCTAAGAAAGTGAAATATATATAGCCTCTTTCTCTCTCTCTCTCTCTCTCTCTCTCCTCCTTAATTTTGGAAGAAATGAATTTGTTCAAAACTGTTCAACTATTGTGTTCTCTCTTTCTTTGAGTCAACTACTCACCACATGTTATGCACTGCAGTGCTAGCTAGCTGTGGCTTATGCTTTCAGGACTAGATTAATTCCCTGATCCTTTGATTCGGTGGACAACATGTCGGTTCGTGCTGCAAGAGGTCCGATAGGTTGGAGGACGTCCTCCGGAAGTTTTGTAATGAAGTCAAGGCACCAAGAGGAGAACAGAAGCTAGCTGTCCTCCGACTACACCATGGTTAGGTTTAGGGTTAAGGTTAGAAGAAGAGAACAGAAGCTAGCTGTCCTCCGACTACACCATGGTTAGGTTTAGGGTTAAGGTTAGAAGAAGAGAACAGAAGCTAGCTGTCCTCCGACTACACCATGGTTAGGTTTAGGGTTAGGGTTAGGGTTAAGGTTAGAAGAAGAGAACAGAAGCTAGCTGTCCTCCGACTACACCATGGTTAGGTTTAGGGTTAGGGTTAGGGTTAAGGTTAGAAGAAGAGAACAGAAGCTAGCTGTCCTCCGACTACACCATGGTTAGGTTTAGGGTTAGGGTTAGGGTTAAGGTTAGAAGAAGAGGACAGAAGCTAGCTGTCCTCCGACTACACCATGGTGCCCTACAGTGCTGTTGAACCTACTGCAGACATGTGTTTTAATCAATTATTTGGTGACATGTGAATATATTTGGGACGGTTTTATCTAAAAACTTTTTAAGTGTTTCATTATTTACATTTTCCTTAAGTTCACTCCTCTGATAAACACACACACACACGCACACACACACACACACACACACACACACACACACACACACACACACACACACACACACACACACACACACACACACACACACACACACACAAACACACAGTCTTGTACAGCTAAATTGTGGGGACATTCACAATCTTATTTTCCCTAACACCTAACCCTAACCTGTACTCTTACCCTTACCCGAACCCCAACCTTAACCATCAACCAAAAATACCAGACCTTAACCCTAACCCTAAACCTAACCCTAGCTCTGAACCCTAACCCTAAAACTAACCCTAGCTCTGAACACTAACCCTAAAACTAAACCTAGCTCCTACCCTAACCCTTAACGTAATTCTAAACCTAACACTAATTTTAACCTTAACACTAAACCCCATAGAAATAGAATTTGACCTCGTGGGGACTAATCAAATGTCCCCAGTTGGTCAAATTTGTATTGGTTTACTATTCTTGTGGGGAATTCTGGTCCACAAGAACGCGTCCACACTCAGGAGAGCCCAACATTTGCAGATGTGCCTCGTGATCATTCCCAAAGCATCGTACTTTCCTCTTGCGTCAATACAACTCATATTTTCCAAGACATGGACATTGTAATTCAGTTATATAATTGGTTAACAAAGTCCCTTTATCAGAGGATATTGATCCTGGATCCAGCTGACAATAAATAGACAGACTGTGGTCCCACAGCTTCCTGTTTGGCTGAGTTTCCACACCGCTAGTTGTAACAGGAGAACTGCAGACAGATACTGTCTGAAGAAACTATTAGCATTAACCATCCTATATTTACACAGATACTTTACCATCCTTCCTATTATCGAATGCACTCTCTCTCTTTGTTAGTGCAGTATGTATTATGGAGTAGTGGTCAGAATCTGTGCATTTACCAGAATGGTTTGGGTTTTCATGGAAGGATGTAGAGGAGCCAAGCTATGGTTTTGACAGATATGATCCAATATATTATCAGTATACACTCACAGGCTAGTTTATTAATTACACCCATCTAGTACTGAGTTGTACCCCCCCTTTGCCTCCATAACAGCCTGAATTCTCTTGTGACATTATACAAGGTGTCGGAAACATTCCACAGGAATGTTGGTCCACACTGACACACTCCACACATTGGGCTGAGGTCTGGGGACTGCATAGGACACTCAAGTAACCTGAACACGTTCCAGACAATGTTTTTCCACTCCTCAGTTGTCCGGTGTTGGTGACCGGGTGCCCACTGGAGCCACTTCTTCTTGTTTTTAGCTGATAGTAGTGGAACCCGGTGTGGTCGTCTGCTGCAACAGCCCATCCATGACGAGGACCGACGAGTTGTGCGTTCCGAGATGCCGTTCTGCGCCCGACTGTTGTACTGCGCCGTTATTTGCCTGTGGCCTGCCAATAAGGCACGATTCTTGCCATTCTCCTTCAAACTCTCTAATCAACGAGCTGTTTATGCCAGACTGCTGCTGACTAGATGTTTTTTGGTTTGTCTCACCATTCTTGGTAACTTCTAGAAACTGTCTGGGGTGAAAAGCCCAGGAGGTCGTTTCTGAGATACTGAATGCGGAGCACCTGGCACCAACGATCACACCACACTCAAAGTTGCTCTGGTCACATGTTTTGCCCATAACAGCCTGATATGATAACAGTCTGATATGATAACAGTCTGATATGATAACAGCCCGATATGATAACAGCCTGATATGATAACAGCCTGATATGATAACAGCCTGATATGATAACAGACTGATATGACAACAGACTGATATGATAACAGACTGATATGATAACAGACTGATATGATAACAGTTTGATATGACAACAGTTTGATATGATTTTTTAACCTTTTTATTTAACTATGAAAGTCAGTTAAGAACAAATTTTTATTTTCAATGACGGCCTAGGAACAGTGGGTTAACTACCTGTTCAGGGGCAAATTGACAGATGTTTACCTTGTCAGCTCGGGGGCTTGAACTTGCAACCTTCTGTTTTCTTTGTCCAACGCTATAACCACTAGGCTATCCTGCCGCCCCAGGTTCCCTATGATATAAGTCTGATATGATAACAGTCTGATATGATAACAGTCTGATAACAGTCTGATATGACAACAGTTTGATATGATAAAAGTCTGGTATGATAAAAGTCTGATATGACAACAGTTTGATATGATAAAAGTCTGATATCTTAACAGTTTGATATGATAACAGTCTGATATGATAACAGCCTGATATGATAACAGTTTGATATGATAACAGTCTGATTTCATAACAGTTTGATATGATAAAAGTCTGATATGATAACAGCCCACATAACACAACTAAGACAAGCAGCATTTCCTTTTGTTATTACCTGAGCGGAACATTGTTTGTCTGGGCCACTGTCCAACTCCCCCATTAGGCTTCTGGTACAGTAATTAAACAAGTCTAGAGCCTGATTCTGAAGTGCTCAGCCACCTCCTCATTCACTTCTAGTAGTATTGTATTATATCGTGTGGATAGGTTTCTCTATTTGCCAGAGACTTGTTTCCACTCTCTTTTCAGCTGAGATACACATCTTTCTTTCTCAACTTTAAGAGCAGAGACATTACAATAAGAGGGAGGGGACATAGTCAGGGGTTGACGTTAATGCGTTCTGGGGGACAACACCTTAAAATAGGGAGGAGTGGAGAGGGGGAGGGGGGGATGAGGAGTGAGAATAAGAGGTGAGGATGAGTGTCTGCAGTTGTCTGTTTCATTCTGGGCTCACTGTCTTCCTGTATGCTGGGAAAGTAGAGCTGAGAGAAAGAAAGGGGGGTGGAAGAGATATCTGGGTGGTTAGATAAAGAGATAGCTGGGTGGATGGAGAAAGAGATATCTGGGTGGTTAGAGAAAGATATAGAGAAAGAGATATCTGGGTGGATAGAGAAAGATAGATTTGGGTGGATAGAGAAAGAGATATCTGGGTGGATGGAGAAAGAGATATCTGGGTGGATAGAGAAAGAGATATCTGGGTGGTTAGAGAAATAGATATAAGGGTGGTTAGAGAAAGAGATATATGGGTGGTTAGAGAAAGAGATATCTGGGTGGTTAGAGAAATAGATATCTGGGTGGTTAGAGAAAGAGATATCTGGGTGGATAGAGAAAGATATATCTGGGTGGTTAGAGAAAGAGATATCTGGGTGGATAGAGAAAGGGGTATCTGGGTGGTTAGAGAAAGAGATATCTGGGTGGATAGAGAAAGAGATATCTGGGTGGATAGAGAAAGATATATGTGGGTGGTTAGAGAAAGAGATATCTGGGTGGATGGAGAAACACCTAGAAAGAGACAACATTAGATCCAGAAAATCAGGAGACAGACACAGAAGGGGCTGAGAGAGAGAGAGAGAGAGAGAGAGAGAGAGAGAGAGGTCTCACTCCTCAGAAGCTTTCCCACTTCCCAGGTTCCCTCCCTCTCCTCCTCTAAGCCACATGACTATGGGTTAGCAGGGCATCCTCAGGGGAGCTAGTGCTGAGGCTGCAGCCAGCCTACTAATCTCTACACTCCAACCATTTCCTCTGGCAGAGTCTCCCTTTGATCACGTTGAAAATGGGATGGCATTATGATTATTCTCCCCTAATTATAACTATGATGGTGGTGCTATAGGTGTGTGTAGGGACAGAGAGTTTGTATCTTTATTTGTGAGTATGAGTGATAGGAAAGAGATAGGGGGCGGGAGAGGGGGAGAGGTGGGAGAGAGGGTGAAGAAAGAGAGAGTTAGGGTGAGAGTGAAAGAGAGGGAGAGGAGGGGGAGAGAGAGAGTGAGAGAGAGGGGGTGGAGAGAGAGAGAGTGGGGGAGAGAGATAGAAGGGGAGAGAGAGGGTGAAGAAAGAGAGAGAGAGAGAGAGAGAGAGAGAGGGTGGGAGAGTGAACTAGAGAGAGAGGAGGGGGAGAGAGAGAGAGAAGGGGGAGAGAGAGAGGGGTAGAGAGAGAGAAATAACATTTTTGATAAACTCCCATATCTATTGGGTGAAATACCAGTGTGCCATCACAGCAGCAATATTTGTGACCTGTTGCCACAAGAAAAGGTCAACCAGTGAAGAACAAACACCATTGTAAATACAACCCATATTTATGCTTATATATTTTCCATTTTGTGCTTAACTATTTGCACGTAATTACAAATCAAATCAAATCAAATCAAATGTATTTATATAGCCCTTCGTACATCAGCTGATATCTCAAAGTGCTGTACAGAAACCCAGCCTAAAACCCCAAACAGCAAGCAATGCAGGTGTAGAAGCATGGTGGCTAGGAAAAACTCCCTAGAAAGGCCAAAACCTAGGAAGAAACCTAGAGAGGAACCAGGCTATGTGGGGTGGCCAGTCCTCTTCTGGCTGTGCCGGGTGGAGATTATAACAGAACATGGCCAAGATGTTCAAATGTTCATAAATGACCAGCATGGTCGAATAATAATAAGGCAGAACAGTTGAAACTGGAGCAGCAGCACAGTCAGGTGGAAGTTGAAACTGGAGCAGCAGCATGGCCAGGTGGACTGGGGACAGCAAGGAGTCATCATGTCAGGTAGTCCTGGGGCATGGTCGTAGGGCTCAGGTCAGTTGAAACTGGAACAGCAGCATGGCCAGGTGAACTGGGGACAGCAAGGAGTCATCATGTCAGGTAGTCCTGGGGCATGGTCCTAGGGCTCAGGTCCTCCGAGAGAGAGAAAGAAAGAGAGAAGGAGAGAATTAGAGAACGCACACTTAGATTCACACAGGACACCGAATAGGACAGGAGAAGTACTCCAGATATAACAAACTGACCCCAGCCCCCGACACATAAACTACTGCAGCATAAATACTGGAAGCTGAGACAGGAGGGGTCAGGAGACACTGTGGCCCCATCCGAGGACACCCCGGACAGGGCCAAACAGGAAGGATATAACCCCACCCACTTTGCCAAAGCACAGCCCCCACACCACTAGAGGGATATCTTCAACCACCAACTTACCATCCTGAGACAAGGCTGAGTATAGCCCACAAAGATCTCCGCCACGGCACAACCCAAGGGGGGCGCCAACCCAGACAGGATGACCACAACAGTGAATCAACCCACTCAGGTGACGCACCCCCTCCAGGGACGGCATGAGAGAGCCCCAGCAAGCCAGTGACTCAGCCCCTGTAATAGGGTTAGAGGCAGAGAATCCCAGTGGAAAGAGGGGAACCGGCCAGGCAGAGACAGCAAGGGCGGTTCGTTGCTCCAGAGCCTTTCCGTTCACCTTCCCACTCCTGGGCCAGACTACACTCAATCATATGACCCACTGAAGAGATGAGTCTTCAGTAAAGACTTAAAGGTTGAGACCGAGTTTGCGTCTCTGACATGGGTAGGCAGACCGTTCCATAAAAATGGAGCTCTATAGGAGAAAGCCCTGCCTCCAGCTGTTTGCTTAGAAATTCTAGGGACAATTAGGAGGCCTGCGTCTAGTGACCGTAGCGTACGTGTAGGTATGTACGGCAGGACCAAATCAGAGAGATAGGTAGGAGCAAGCCCATGTAATGCTTTGTAGGTTAGCAGTAAAACCTTGAAATCAGCCCTTGCTTTGACAGGAAGCCAGTGTAGAGAGGCTAGCACTGGAGTAATATGATCAAATTTTTTGGTTCTAGTCAGGATTCTAGCAGCCGTATTTAGCACTAACTGAAGTTTATTTAGTGCTTTATCCGGGTAGCCGGAAAATAGAGCATTGCAGTAGTCTAACCTAGAAGTGACAAAAGCATGGATTAATTTTTCTGCATCATTTTTGGACAGAAAGTTTCAGATTTTTGCAATGTTACGTAGATGGAAAAATGGTCTTGATATGTTCTTCAAAAGAGAGATCAGGGTCCAGAGTAACGCCGAGGTCCTTCACAGTTTTATTTGAGACGACTGTACAACCATTAAGATTAATTGTCAGATTCAACAGAAGATCTCTTTGTTTCTTGGGACCTAGAACAAGCATCTCTGTTTTGTCCGAGTTTAATAGTAGAAAGTTTGCACCCATCCACTTCCTTATGTCTGAAACACATGCTTCTAGCGAGGGCAATTTTGGGGTTTCACCATGTTTCATTGAAATGTACAGCTGTGTGTCATCCGCATAGCAGTGAAAGTTTACATTATGTTTTCGAATAACATCCCCAAGAGGTAAAATATATAGTGAAAACAATAGTGGTCCTAAAACGGAACCTTGAGGAACACCGAAATGTACAGTTGATTTGTCAGAGGACAAACCATTCACAGAGACAAACTGATATCTTTCCGACAGATAAGATCTAAACCAGGCCAGAACATGTCCGTGTAGACCAATTTGGGTTTCCAATCTCTCCAAAAGAATGTGGTGATCGATGGTATCAAAAGCAGCACTAAGGTCTAGGAGCACGAGGACAGATGCAGAGCCTCGGTCCGATGCCATTAAAATGTCATTCACCACCTTCACAAGTGCCGTCTCAGTGCTATGATGGGGTCTAAAACCAGACTGAAGCATTTCGTATACATTGTTTGTCTTCAGGAAGGCAGTGAGTTGCTGAGCAACAGCCTTCTCTAAAATTTTTGAGAGGAATGGAAGATTCGATATAGGCCGATATTTTTTTATATTTTCTGGGTCAAGGTTTGGCTTTTTCAAGAGAGGCTTTATTACTGCCACTTTTAGTGAGTGGTGAACAATCAAAATTCAAAATAGAGCTGCAACAATACAACACTGTATGTAATATGACATTTGAAATGCCTTTATTCTTTTGGATCTTTTGTATGTGTAATATTTACTGTTCATTTCTTTATTGTTTATTTCACTTTTGTTTATTATCTATTTCACTTGCTTTGGCAATGTTAGCATATTTGTCCAATGCCAATGAAGCCCTTAAATTGAAAATTAAAATGAGAGAGAGAGAGAGAGAGAGAGAGAGAGAGAGAGAGAGAGAGTGAGAGAGAGAGAAAGAGAGAGAGAGGAAGAATAAACAGAAACAGGTATATTATCTGATTAGTGTGTTATTTAGTTTTGTGACACAAGAACAAGTGAGATTATCAGAATATACACTAGATGACCACTAGAAAGAAGGTGGACACCTGCTCGTCGAACATATCATTCCAAAGTAGTGAGTATTACTTGGTCGCAGTTGGTCGCAGTCTGCTTATAAATTCATCCCAAAGGTGTTCGATGGGGTTGAGGTCAGGGCTCTGTGCAGGCCAGTCAAGTTCTCCCACACCGATCTCGACAAACAATTTCTGTACGGACCTCGCTTTGTGCACGGGGGCTTTGTCATGCTGAAACAGGAAAGGGCCTTCCACAAACTGTTGCCACGAAGTTGGAAGCACAGAATCATCTAGAATGTCATTCTATACTGTAGCGTTAAGATTTCCCTTCACCGGAACTAAGGGGCCTAGCCCAAAACATTAAAAACAGCCGCAGACCATTATTCCTCCTCCACCAAACTTTACCGTTGGCACTATGCATTCGGGCAGGTAGCGTTTTCCTGGCATCCGCCAAACTCAGATTCATCCGTCGGACTGATAGATGGTTGAAGCGTTATTCATCACTCCAGAGAGAACGTGTTTCCACTGCTCCAGAGTCCAGTAGTTAGAGCTTTATGCCGATCCAGCCGACACTTGGTGATCTTAGGCTTGTGTGTGGCTGCTTGGCCATCGTATCCCATTTCATGACGTTCCCAACAAAACAGTTATTGTGCTGAAGTTGCTTCCGGAGGCAGTTTAGAACTCGGTAGTGAGCGTTGCAACTGAGGACAGACAATTTTTACTCGCTAGGCGCTTCTGCGCTCACCAATCCCGATTCCTGAACTTGTGTGGACTACCACTTTTGCGGCTGAGCCGTTGTTGCTCCTAGACTTTTATCCACTTCACAATAACAGCACATACAGTCGACCAGGGCAGGAATTTGACAGACTGACTTGTTGGAAAGGTGCCATCCTACGACGGTGCCACGTTGAATTTCACGGAGCTCTTCAATAAGGCAATTCTACTGCCAATATTTGTCTATGGAGATTGCATGGTTCTGTGCTTGATTACATACACCTGTCAGCAACGGGTGTGACTAAAATAGCCGAATGCACTAATTTGAAGGGAAATTGCTGTCTGTCTAGACAGAAAAATAGTTTGAAGTCAGATTTTGCTGTCAACAACAAGAACATAGTTACTGCGTTTAGCCTTTGTATACATAACATGTGTGTATATGTGTGTGATTGAGTTTACATGCGTGTCCATCTACGTGTGCCTGATGAGAGTACTCGTAAGTGGCCATGGGATAATGTGCTCCACCTGACAGATAGACAGAGAGCACCGGCAGAGGTTGGTTTCTAAATGAAGAACCTGTCCTATTGATTGTCAATGGAAGAGCCCTGATCCAAACTGCAGTAAAGACAGCTCTGAGAAATACTCAATGACTCTGACACCTATAACTAAATCCAATGACGATTGTGAAGGAAGGATTGTCTCTATATGAACCTACAGCTGTGTACTCTATATGAACCTACAGCTGTGTACTCTATACGAACCTACAGCTGTGTACTCTATATGAACCTAC
>NC_056443.1:32892835-32922835 GCF_018296145.1 Oncorhynchus tshawytscha | reverse complement strand
AGAGAGGGAGGGAGGGAGAGAGAGAGGGAGAAACAGAGAGAAACAGAGAGAGAGAGAGAGAGAGAGAGAGAGAGAGATGAAGTGGGGAGAGTGGGTGGTGATGATCCATCAGTGAATGTGAAACTCATGCTGATATTTCCATTCCATTCTGCTCCATTGTGCCATTCAAGACCATCAGGGAGTGTGCAGGATCAGAGGGGTTGGTGATCAACCCAGCGCCGGAGGACATTAACTAAACTGTAACCGCTGGCCATTATCTGTACATAACAAATGGTCATAACTGGACTTGCAGTGACTCATCATACGCTGCAGTCAGGTTGTGGCCTGTTCATCTATTTACAGTTGGGTTGATGACTGTTCATCTATTTACAGTTGGGTTGATGACTGTTCATCTGTTTGGGTCGATGACTGTTCATCTATTTACAGTTGGGTTGATGACTGTTCATCTATTTGGGTTGATGACTGTTCATCTATTTACAGTTGGGTTGATGACTGTTCATCTGTTTGGGTTGATGACTGTTCATCTATTTACAGTTGGGTTGTGGTCTGTTCATCTATTTGGGTTGATGACTGTTCATCTATTTACAGTTGGGTTGATGACTGTTCATCTATTTACAGTCAGGTTGTGGTCTGTTCATCTATTTACAGTTGGGTTGATGACTGTTCATCTATTTACAGTTGGGTTGTGGTCTGTTCATCTATTTACAGTCAGGTTGTGGTCTGTTCATCTATTTACAGTCAGGTTGTGGTCTGTTCATCTATTTACAGTTGGGTTGTGGTCTGTTCATCTATTTACAGTTGGGTTGTGGTCTGTTCATCTATTTACAGTTGGGTTGTGGTCTGTTCATCTATTTACAGTTGGGTTGATGACTGTTCATCTATTTACAGTTGGGTTGATGACTGTTCATCTATTTACAGTTGGGTTGTGGTCTGTTCATCTATTTACAGTTGGGTTGTGGTCTGTTCATCTATTTACAGTTGGGTTGATGACTGTTCATCTATTTGGGTTGATGACTGTTCATCTATTCACTGTTGGGTTGATGACTGTGCATCTATGAACCTTTGGGTCGATGACTGTTCATCTATTTACAGTTGGGTTGATGACTGTTCATCTATTTACAGTTGGGTTGATGACTGTTCATCTATTTACAGTTGGGTTGATGACTGTTCATCTATTTACAGTTGGGTTGATGACTGTTCATCTATTTACAGTTGGGTTGATGACTGTGCATCTATTTGGGTTTATGACTGTTCATCTATTTACAGTTGGGTTGATGACTGTTCATCTATTTACAGTTGGGTTGATGACTGTTCATCTATTTACAGTTGGGTTGATGACTGTTCATCTATTTACAGTTGGGTTGATGACTGTTCATCTATTTACAGTTGGGTTGATGACTGTTCATCTATTTACAGTTGGGTTGATGACTGTTCATCTATTTACAGTTGGGTTGATGACTGTTCATCTATTTACAGTTGGGTTGATGACTGTTCATCTATTTACAGTTGGGTTGATGACTGTTCATCTATTTACAGTTGGGTTGATGACTGTTCATCTATTTGGGTTGATGACTGTTCATCTATTTACAGTTGGGTTGATGACTGTTCATCTATTTGGTTGTTGATGACTGTTCATCTATTTACAGTTGGGTTGATGACTGTTCATCTATTTACAGTTGGGTTGATGACTGTTCATCTATTTACAGTTGGGTTTATGACTGTTCCTCTATTTACAGTTGGGTTGATGACTGTTCATCTATTTACAGTTGGGTTGTTGGCTGTTCATCTATTTACAGTTGGGTTGATGACTGTTCATCTATTTACAGTTGGGTTGATGACTGTTCATCTATTTACAGTTGGGTTGATGACTGTTCATTTATTTACAGTTGGGTTGTTGGCTGTTCATCTATTTACAGTTGGGTTGATGACTGTTCATCTATTTACAGTTGGGTTGATGACTGTGCATCTATTTACAGTTGGGTTGATGACTGTGCATCTATTTACAGTTGGGTTGATGACTGTGCATCTATTTACAGTTGGGTTGATGACTGTGCATCTATTTGGGTTTATGACTGTTCATCTATTTACAGTTGGGTTGTTGGCTGTTCATCTATTTACAGTTGGGTTGATGACTGTTCATCTATTTACAGTTGGGTTGTTGGCTGTTCATCTATTTACAGTTGGGTTGATGACTGTTCATCTATTTACAGTTGGGTTGATGACTGTTCATTTATTTACAGTTGATGGTTCATTTATTTTGTTGACTGTTCATCTATTTACAGTTGGGTTGATGACTGTTCATCTATTTACAGTTGGGTTGATGACTGTTCATCTATTTACAGTTGGGTTGATGACTGTTCATTTATTTACAGTTGGGTTGTTGACTGTTCATCTATTTACAGTTGGGTTGATGACTGTTCCTCTATTTACAGTTGGGTTTATGACTGTTCATCTATTTTTGGGTTGATGACTGTTCATCTATTTACAGTTGGGTTGTTGGACTGTTCATCTATTTACAGTTGGGTTGATGACTGTTCATCTATTTACAGTTGGGTTGATGACTGTGCATCTATTTACAGTTGGGTTGATGACTGTGCATCTATTTGGGTTTATGACTGTTCATCTATTTACAGTTGGGTTGTTGGCTGTTCATCTATTTACAGTTGGGTTGATGACTGTTCATCTATTTACAGTTGGGTTGATGACTGTTCCTCTATTTACAGTTGGGTTGTTGGCTGTTCATCTATTTACAGTTGGGTTGATGACTGTTCATCTATTTGCACTTATTGGCAAGTCCTGCCAATATGCAGGGAGCTGAGAGAGAAGGGCTTGTGCACTTCGTTTGAAATATATTTTGGTCCAAGCTATCTATCTTCTCCGTTAGACTCAGTCTATCAGAGAGCTTCATCTCAAGGCTTAGAACAAATGAAAAGATTGCATATTAAATATTTACTGTTCAAAGAAAAAGTTAAAGGATAATTTTTTTATTAATTTTTTATTTCAACTTTATTTAACGAGGTAAGCTAGATGAGAACAAGTTCTCATTCACAACTGCGACCTGGCCAAGATAAAGCTTTGTGGATGACCAGTGAGATATACCTGCTGGAGCGAGTGCTAAGGGTGGGTGCTGCTATGGTGACCAGTGAGCGGAGAATAGGCAGAGCTTTACCAAGAATAGACTTATAGGTGACCTGGAGCCAGTGGCGACGAATATGTAGCGAGGGCCAGCCAACTACAGCTTACAGGTCGCAGTGTGACACCAGCGTTGGTGACAAAACGAATGGCACTGTGATAGAATGCATCCAATTTGCTGAGGAGAGTATTGGAAGCTATTTTGTAAATGACATAGCCGAAGTTGAGGATCGGTAGGATAGTCAGTTTTACGAGGGTATGAATGGTGGCGTGAGTGAAGGAGGCTTTGTTGCGAAATGGGAAGGCGATTCTAGATTAAATTTTGGATTGGAGATGTTTAATATAAGTCTGAAAGAAGAGTTTACAGTCTAGGAGTGTTGTATGGCATTGAAGCTCGTTTGGAGGTTAGTTAACACAGTGTCCAAAAAGGGCCAGACGTATACAGAATGGTGTCGATTAGATAATGACAGACTGTTCATTTATTTGTAATGCAATTTTATTTTAATCTGATGGTGATAGAAGCTGTTCAACAGTCTGATGGTAATAGAAGCTGTTCAACAGTCTGATGGTCTGATAATAGAAGCTGTTCAACAGTCTGATGGTCTGGTAATAGAAGCTGTCCAACAGTCTGATGGTGATAGAAGCTGTTCAACAGTCTGATGGTAATAGAAGCTGTTCAACAGTCTGATGGTCTGATAATAGAAGCTGTTCAACAGTCTGATGGTCTGGTAATAGAAGCTGTCCAACAGTCTGATGGTGATAGAAGCTGTTCAACAGTCTGATGGTAATAGAAGCTGTTCAACAGTCTGATGGTGATAGAAGCTGTTCAACAGTCTGATGGTAATAGAAGCTGTTCAACAGTCTGATGGTAATAGAAGCTGTTCAACAGTCTGATGGTCTGGTAATAGAAGCTGTTCAACAGTCTGATGGTAATAGAAGCTGTTCAACAGTCTGATGGTAATAGAAGCTGTTCAACAGTCTGATGGTAATAGAAGCTGTTCAACAGTCTGATGGTCTGGTAATAGAAGCTGTTCAACAGTCTGATGGTCTGGTAATAGAAGCTGTCCAACAGTCTGATGGTGATAGAAGCTGTTCAACAGTCTGATGGTAATAGAAGCTGTTCAACAGTCTGATGGTAATAGAAGCTGTTCAACAGTCTGATGGTAATAGAAGCTGTTCAACAGTCTGATAGTTATAGAAGCTGTTCAACAGTCTGATGGTAATAGAAGCTGTTCAACAGTCTGATGGTAATAGAAGCTGTTCAACAGTCTGATGGTAATAGAAGCTGTTCAACAGTCTGATGGTAATAGAAGCTGTTCAACAGTCTGATGGTAATAGAAGCTGTTCAACAGTCTGATGGTAATAGAAGCTGTTCAACAGTCTGATGGTCTGGTAATAGAAGCTGTTCAACAGTCTGATGGTCTGGTAATAGAAGCTGTTCAACAGTCTGATGGTAATAGAAGCTGTTCAACAGTCTGATGGTAATAGAAGCTGTTCAACAGTCTGATGGTCTGGTAATAGAAGCTGTTCAACAGTCTGATGGTAATAGAAGCTGTTCAACAGTCTGATGGTAATAGAAGCTGTTCAACAGTCTGATGGTAATAGAAGCTGTTCAACAGTCTGATGGTAATAGAAGCTGTTCAACAGTCTGATGGTCTGGTAATAGAAGCTGTTCAACAGTCTGATGGTCTGGTAATAGAAGCTGTTCAACAGTCTGATAGTTATAGAAGCTGTTCAACAGTCTGATGGTAATAGAAGCTGTTCAACAGTCTGATGGTAATAGAAGCTGTTCAACAGTCTGATGGTATGGTAATAGAAGCTGTCCAACAGTATGATGGTCTGGTAATAGAAGCTGTCCAACAGTCTGATGGTATGGTAATAGAAGCTGTCCAACAGTATGATGGTGATAGAAGCTGTTCAACAGTCTGATGGTAATAGAAGCTGTTCAACAGTCTGACGGTAATAGAAGCTGTTCAACAGTCTGATGGTAATAGAAGCTGTTCAACAGTCTGATAGTTATAGAAGCTGTTCAACAGTCTGATGGTAATAGAAGCTGTTCAACAGTCTGATGGTAATAGAAGCTGTTCAACAGTCTGATGGTAATAGAAGCTGTTCAACAGTCTGATGGTAATAGAAGCTGTTCAACAGTCTGATGGTAATAGAAGCTGTTCAACAGTCTGATGGTCTGGTAATAGAAGCTGTCCAACAGTCTGATGGTGATAGAAGCTGTTCAACAGTCTGATGGTAATAGAAGCTGTTCAACAGTCTGATGGTAATAGAAGCTGTTCAACAGTCTGATGGTAATAGAAGCTGTTCAACAGTCTGATAGTTATAGAAGCTGTTCAACAGTCTGATGGTAATAGAAGCTGTTCAACAGTCTGATGGTAATAGAAGCTGTTCAACAGTCTGATGGTAATAGAAGCTGTTCAACAGTCTGATGGTAATAGAAGCTGTTCAACAGTCTGATGGTAATAGAAGCTGTTCAACAGTCTGATTTTTTATTTATTTTTTTATTTCACCTTTATTTAACCAGGTAGGCAAGTTGAGAACAAGTTCTCATTTACAATTGCGACCTGGCCAAGATAAAGCAAAGTAGTTTGACAGATACAACGACACAGAGTTACACATGGAGTAAAACAAACATACAGTCAATAATACAGTATAAACAAGTCTATATACGATGTGAGCAAATGAGGTGAGAAGGGAGGTAAAGGCAAAAAAAGTCCATGGTGGCAAAGTAAATACAATATAGCAAGTAAAACACTGGAATGGTAGATTTGCAATGGAAGAATGTGCAAAGTAGAAATAAAAATAATGGGGTGCAAAGGAGCAAAATAAATAAATAAATTAAATACAGTAGGGAAAGAGGTAGTTGTTTGGGCTAAATTATAGGTAGGTATTACGGTTTTCTTCCGTCGAAGGAGAGTCAGACCAAAATGCAGCACGGTTAATTTGATACATCTTTAATGATGAAGAAACACGATAAAACAAAACAAGAAACGGAACGTGAAAACCTATACAGCCTATCTGGTGACAACTAACACAGAGACAGGAACAATCACCCACGAAACACTCAAAGAATATGGCTGCCTAAATATAGTTCCCAATCAGAGACAACGAGAATCACCTGCCTCTGATTGAGAACCGCCTCAGGCAACCATAGACAAACCATAGACTTTGCTAGAACACCCCACTAAGCCACAATCCCAAAACCTACGAAAAACCCCCATACATAAACACAACACAAAATAAAGCCATGTCACACCCTGGCCTGACCAAATAAATATAGAAAACACAAAATACTAAGACCAGGGCGTGACAGTGGGCTATGTACAGGTGCAGTAATCTGTGAGCTGCTCTGACAGTTGGTGCTTAAAGCTAGTGAGGGAGATAAGTGTTTCCAGTTTCAGAGATTTTTGTAGTTCGTTCCAGTCATTGGCAGCAGAGAACTGGAAGGAGAGGCGGCCAAAGAAAGAATTGGTTTTGGGGGTGACTAGAGAGATATACCTGCTGGAGCATGTGCTACAGGTGGGAGATGCTATGGTGACCAGCGAGCTGAGATAAGGGGGGACTTTACCTAGCAGGGTCTTGTAGATGACATGGAGCCAGTGGGTTTGGCGACGAGTATGAAGCGCGGGCCAGCCAACGAGAGTGTACAGGACGCAATGGTGGGTAGTATATGGGGCTTTGGTGACAAAACGGATTGCACTGTGATAGACTGCATCCAATTTGTTGAGTAGGGTATTGGAGGCTATTTTGTAAATGACATCGCCAAAGTCGAGGATTGGTAGGATGGTCGGTTTTACAAGGGTATGTTTGGCAGCATGAGTGAAGGATGCTTTGTTGCGAAATAGGAAGCCAATTCTAGATTTAACTTTGGATTGGAGATGTTTGATATGGGTCTGGAAGGAGAGTTTACAGTCTAACCAGACACCTAAGTATTTGTAGTTGTCCACGTATTCTAAGTCAGAACCGTCCAGAGTAGTGATGTTGGACAGGCGGGTAGGTGCAGGTAGCGATCGGTTGAAGAGCATGCATTTAGTTTTACTTGTATTTAAGAGCAATTGGAGGCCACGGAAGGAGAGTTGTATGGCATTGAAGCTTGCCTGGAGGGTTGTTAACACAGTGTCCAAAGAAGGGCCAGAAGTATACAGAATGGTGTCGTCTGCGTAGAGGAGGATCAGAGACTCACCAGCAGCAAGAGCGAGCTCATTGATGTATACAGAGAAGAGAGTCGGTACAAGAATTGAACCCTGTGGCACCCCCATAGAGACTGCCAGAGGTCCGGACAGCAGACCCTCCGATTCGACACACTGTAGATGTGTGTCAGAGAAGTAGTTGGTGAACAAGGCGAGGCAATCATTTGAGAAACCAAGGCTGTCGAGTCTGCCGATGAGGATGTGGTGATTGACAGAGTCGAAAGCCTTGGCCAGATCAATGAATACAGCTGCACAGTAATGTTTCTTATCGATGGCGGTTAAGATATCGTTTAGGACCTTGAGCGTGACTGAGGTGCACCCATGACCAGCTCTGAAACCAGATTGCATAGCAGAGAAGGTATGGTGAGATTCGAAATGGTCGGTAATCTGTTTGTTGACTTGGCTTTCGAAGACCTTAGAATGGCATGGTAGGATAGATATAGGTCTGTAGCAGTTTGGGTCAAGAGTGTCCCCCCCTTTGAAGAGGGGGATGACCGCAGCTGCTTTCCAATCTTTGGGAATCTCAGACGACACGAAAGAGAGGTTGAACAGGCTAGTAATGGGGGTGGCAACAATTTCGGCAGATAATTTTAGAAAGAAAGGGTCCAGATTGTCTAGCCCGGCTGATTTGTAGGGGTCCAGATTTTGCAGCTCTTTCAGAACATCAGCTGAACGGATTTGGGAGAAGGAGAAATGGGGAAGGCTTGGGCGGGTTGCTGTTGGGGGTGCAGTGCTGTTGACTGGGGTAGGAGTAGCCAGGTGGAAAGCATGGCCAGCTGTAGAAAAATGCTTCTTGAAATTCTCAATTATGGTGGGTTTATCAGTGGTGACAGTGTTTCCTATCTTCAGTGCAGTGGGCAGCTGGGAGGAGGTGTTCTTATTCTCCATGGACTTTACAGTGTCCCAGAACTTTTTTGAGTTAGTGTTGCAGGAAGCAAATTTCTGCTTGAAAAAGCCTTGGCTTTTCTAACTGCCTGTGTATAATGGTTTCTAGCTTCCCTGAACAGCTGCATATCACGGGGGCCGTTCGATGCTAATGCAGAACGCCATAGGATGTTTTTGTGTTGGTTAAGGGCAGTCAGGTCTGGGGAGAACAAAGGGCTATATCTGTTCCTGGTTCTAAATTTCTTGAATGGGGCATGTTTATTTAAGATGTTTAGGAATGCATTTTTAAAGAATATCCAGGAATCCTCTCCTGACGGGATGAGATCAATATCCTTCCAGGATACCCCGGCCAGGTCGATTAGAAAGGCATGCTCGCTGAAGTGTTTCAGGGAGCGTTTTACAGTGATGAGTGGAGGTCGTTTGACCGCTGACCCATTACGGATGGTGATAGAAGCTGTTCAACAGTCTGATGGTAATAGAAGCTGTTCAACAGTCTGATGGTCTGGTGATAGAAGCTGTTCAACAGTCTGATGGTGATATAAGCTGTTCAACAGTCTGATGGTGATAGAAGCTGTTCAACAGTCTGATGGTGATAGAAGCTGTTCAACAGTCTGATGGTCTGGTAATATAAGCTGTTCAACAGTCTGATGGTGATAGAAGCTGTTCAACAGTCTGATGGTAATAGAAGCTGTTCAACAGTCTGATGGTAATAGAAGCTGTTCAACAGTCTGATGGTAATAGAAGCTGTTCAACAGTCTGATGGTGATAGAAGCTGTTCAACAGTCTGATGGTAATAGAAGCTGTTCAACAGTCTGATGGTGATAGAAGCTGTTCAGTTCAGCAGTCTGATGGTAATAGAATCTGTTCAACAGTCTGATGGTTATAGAAGCTGTTCAACAGTCTGATGGTCTGGTAATATAAGCTGTTCAACAGTCTGATGGTAATAGAAGCTGTTCAACAGTCTGATGGTAATAGAAGCTGTTCAACAGTCTGATGGTGATAGAAGCTGTTCAACAGTCTGATGGTAATAGAAGCTGTTCAACAGTCTGATGGTGATAGAAGCTGTTCAGTTCAGCAGTCTGATGGTAATATAATCTGTTCAACAGTCTGATGGTTATAGAAGCTGTTCAACAGTCTGATGGTCTGGTAATATAAGCTGTTCAACAGTCTGATGGTAATAGAAGCTGTTCAACAGTCTGATGGTAATAGAAGCTGTTCAACAGTCTGATGGTGATAGAAGCTGTTCAACAGTCTGATTATCATGTGTCAATGTGCAGCGGTTAGGACGGAGTCAGGTGCAGGACACAGAACTGAATAAAATACGTACTTTACTCGAAAAGATACAACAAATATTTCCACGCAGGCAAAACACATCAGCTCACAGAAGTCTTGAACACTAAACAAAGAACAAACACACAAAAAAACATGTGGAAACTAGAGGGTTAAATATGGAATGAATTATAACGTAATTGGAACCAGGTGTGTACAATCAAGATGTGTCCAGGATGTCCTCCACCGGTACCCAGCATCTCTCCTCCGGACCGTACCCCTCCCACTCCACGAGGTACTGAAGGCCCCTCGCCCGACGCCTTGAGTCCATGATGGCTCACACAGTATACGCCGGGGCCTTCTCGATGTCCAGAGGGGGCGGAGGAACCTCCTGCACCTCAGACTGCTGGAGTGGACCAGCCACCACCGGCCTGAGGAGAGACACATGGAATGATGGGTTAATATGGTAATCAGGGGGAAGCTTTAACCGATAACATACCTCGTTCAGTCTCCTCAGGACTTTAAATGGCCCCTCAAACCGCGGACCCAGCTTCCGGCATGGTAGGCGAAGGGGCAGGTTTCGGGTCAAGAGCCAGACCCGGCCCCCCGGTGCATACACAGGGGCCTCACCGCAGTGGCGCTCGCCTTCTGTCACCCGATGGCCCGTTGCAGGCGCACATGAGCAGCGTCCCATGTTTCTTCCGAGCGCCGAGACCATTCTTCCACCGCAGGTGCCTCGATCTGGCTCTGATGCCACGGTGCCAGGACCGGCTGATAACCTAGTACACACTGAAAGGGAGACAGGTTAGTGGAGGAGTGGCGGAGGGAGTTTTGTGGCCATCTCTGCCCAGGGGATGAAAGCCGTCCACTCCTCCGGTGAGTCCTGGCAATATGACTGCAGAAACCTACCCAGATCCTGGTTAACTCTCTCCACCTTCCCATTACTCTCGGGGTGAAACCCTGAGGTCAGGCTGACCGAGACCCCAGACGTTCCATGAACGCCCTCCAGACCCTCGATGTGAACTGGGGACCCCGATCAGCCACTATATTCTCAGGCACCCCGTAGTGCTGGAAGACGTGTGTAAACAGGGCTTCCGCAGTTTGTAAAGCTGTAGGGAGACCGGGCAAAGGAAGGAGACGACAGGACTTAGAAAACCAAACCGATTTCCTTGTGACGGAGGAAGATCCGTCACGAAATCCACCGATAGGTGTGACCACGGCCGTTGTGGAACGGGTAGGAGTTGTAATTTCCCTCTGGGCAGGTGTCTAGGTGCCTTGCACTGGGCGCACACCAAGCAGGAGGAAACATAAACCCTCATGTCCTGGTGGCTAAAGTGGGACACCACTACTTCCCACTAAGACAGCACACTGTCCGACCATCCGCTCGATGTCCGTGTCAACCTCCCATACCAACAGTCTGATGGTAATAGAAGCTGTTCATCAGTCTGATGGTAACAGATGCTGTTCAACAGTCTGATGGTAATAGAAGCTGTTAAACAGTCTGATGGTAATAGAAGCTGTTCATCAGTCTGATGGTAATATAAACTGTTCAACAGTCTGATGGTAATAGAAGCTGTTCAACAGTCTGATGGTAATAGAAGCTGGTCAACAGTCTGATGGTCTGGTAGTAGAAGCATTTGTTTAGTCTCTTGATCTCTGTAAGATGGATATAATTTATTGTCAGATGCACAGACACACACACAAACACACACACACACACACACACACACACACACACACACACACACATAGCAACATCAAAGTGTTGTGGGGCCTTTATGCCATTAGGTTCCTGGCATCACCTCAGCGACAACCTTCCAACAATGTCAGCCATGTTAGGTACCTTTGATATGGGCATCTGTTAAGCACATGAGCATCAAACAGGACCGTTAGCTAACTACAATTAATCCCATGGAGGTGACGGTGGCCCTCCCTGTGTACGGTACAGAAAACACAGATGTATGCTTAGACATCAGAAGGGGGTGTAGCAGTAGTACGGCAATACAGGAGTGACAGGCCTTACCTCCCTCCCTCCCTCCCTTGCCTCGTTCCCTTCCTCCCTCCCATCTCACTCTCCATCCCTCCCAGAGCACTTTGGTGAACAAATGATCAGGCTTCTGTGAGCAACATCTGGCAGCACATGCACTTAAAACGCAGCAAGGCCTCCTCCTATCACCTCTCTCTCCCCACAGCCTCCTCCTCTCACCTCTCTCTCCCCACAGCCTCCTCCTATCACCTCTCACTCCCCACAGCCTTCTCCTATCATCTCTCTCTTCCCACAGCCTCCTCCTATCACCTCTCTCTCCCCACAGCCTCCTCCTATCACCTGTCACTCCCCAGCTCCATACTGTACTACGAGTACATTTAACCATTAGTTGGGCTGCACAGGTTGCAACCAATGTCTCATATGTCACCAGAGCAATTTTACACTGGTGTTATCATATATCCTTTGTGATGGAGGTGTATTCTATGGTCAGAGATGCTTTGTGATGGAGGTGTATTCTATGGTCAGAGATACTTTGTGATGGAGGTGTATTCTATGATCAGAGATACTTTGTGATGGAGGTGTATTCTATGATCAGAGATACTTTGTGATGGAGGTGTATTCTATGTTCAGAGATGCTTTGTGATGGAGGTGTATTCTATGGTCAGAGATACTTTGTGATGGAGGTGTATTCTATGGTCAGAGATGCTTTGTGATGGAGGTGTATTCTATGTTCAGAGATACTTTGTGATGGAGGTGTATTCTATGGTCAGAGATACTTTGTGATGGAGGTGTATTCTATGGTCAGAGATACTTTGTGATGGAGGTGTATTCTATGGTCAGAGATGCTTTGTGATGGAGGTGTATTCTATGGTCAGAGATACTTTGTGATGGAGGTGTATTCTATGGTCAGAGATACTTTGTGATGGAGGTGTATTCTATGGTCAGAGATGCTTTGTGATGGAGGTGTATTCTATGATCAGAGATACTTTGTGATGGAGGTGTATTCTATGTTCAGAGATACTTTGTGATGGAGGTGTATTCTATGGTCAGAGATACTTTGTGATGGAGGTGTATTCTATGGTCAGAGATACTTTGTGATGGAGGTGTATTCTATGGTCAGAGATACTTTGTGATGGAGGTGTATTCTATGGTCAGAGATGCTTTGTGATGGAGGTGTATTCTATGGTCAGAGATACTTTGTGATGGAGGTGTATTCTATGATCAGAGATACTTTGTGATGGAGGTGTATTCTATGGTCAGAGATACTTTGTGATGGAGGTGTATTCTATGTTCAGAGATGCTTTGTGATGGAGGTGTATTCTATGGTCAGAGATACTTTGTGATGGAGGTGTATTCTATGGTCAGAGATGCTTTGTGATGGAGGTGTATTCTATGGTCAGAGATACTTTGTGATGGAGGTGTATTCTATGATCAGAGATACTTTGTGATGGAGGTGTATTCTATGATCAGAGATACTTTGTGATGGAGGTGTATTCTATGTTCAGAGATGCTTTGTGATGGAGGTGTATTCTATGGTCAGAGATACTTTGTGATGGAGGTGTATTCTATGGTCAGAGATGCTTTGTGATGGAGGTGTATTCTATGATCAGAGATACTTTGTGATGGAGGTGTATTCTATGTTCAGAGATACTTTGTGATGGAGGTGTATTCTATGGTCAGAGATACTTTGTGATGGAGGTGTATTCTATGGTCAGAGATGCTTTGTGATGGAGGTGTATTCTATGGTCAGAGATACTTTGTGATGGAGGTGTATTCTATGGTCAGAGATACTTTGTGATGGAGGTGTATTCTATGGTCAGAGATGCTTTGTGATGGAGGTGTATTCTATGATCAGAGATACTTTGTGATGTAGATGTATTTTGTGGGGAAATAAATATGGATTCTGTTAACGAATCACAGACTGTTTTGTGTTACACTGTGAAATGATCTCTGAACTTCTCTCTGCGGGATAGACATAACATTTTTCTGGAATGGACTTGATTTTCGCAGTTTACCGGATCTGCGTATGTCTGCTCTGAACTTGATGATCTCATTTTTCATTGAGCATCTTCAAACACATTTGGCACTATGTCAAACTGAGCAGGCTCACCAGATACTCGATGATTAGCATAGCTGGTACTATCTAATGATGATGCTCATCAGATACACTAAGATTAGCATAGCTGGTACTATCTAATGATTATGCTGACCAGATACACTATGATTAGCATAGCTGGTACTATATAATGATGATGCTCACCAGATACTCGATGATTAGCATAGCTGGTACTATCTAATGATGATGCTCATCAGATACACTAAGATTAGCATAGCTGGTACTATCTAATGATGATGCTGATCAGATACACTATGATTAGCATAGCTGGTACCATCTAATGATGATGCTCATCAGATACACTAAGATTAGCATAGCTGGTACTATCTAATGATGATGCTGATCAGATACACTATGATTAGCATAGCTGGTACCATCTAATGATGATGCTCATCAGATACACTAAGATTAGCATAGCTGGTACTATCTAATGATGATGCTGATCAGATACACTAAGATTAGCATAGCTGGTACCATCTAATGATGATGCTCATCAGATACACTATGATTAGCATAGCTGGTACTATCTAATGATTATGCTCACCAGATACACTAAGATTAGCATAGCTGGTACCATCTAATGATGATGCTGACCAGATACACTAAGATTAGCATAGCTGGTACCATCTAATGATGACGCTCATCAGATACACTATGATTAGCATAGCTGGTACTATCTAATGATTATGCTGACCAGATACACTATGATTAGCATAGCTGGTACCATCTAATGATGACGCTCATCAGATACACTATGATTAGCATAGCTGGTACTATCTAATGATTATGCTGACCAGATACACTATGATTAGCATAGCTGGTACTATCTAATGATGATGCTGACCAGATACACTAAGATTAGCATAGCTGGTACCATCTAATGATGACGCTCATCAGATACACTATGATTAGCATAGCTGGTACCATCTAATGATGACGCTCATCAGATACACTAAGATTAGCATAGCTGGTACCATCTAATGATGATGCTCATCAGATACACTATGATTAGCATAGCTGGTACCATCTAATGATGATGCTCATCAGATACACTAAGATTAGCATAGCTGGTACCATCTAATGATGACGCTCATCAGATACACTAAGATTAGCATAGCTGGTACCATCTAATGATGATGCTGATCAGATACACTATGATTAGCATAGCTGGTACTATCTAATGATGATGCTGATCAGATACACTATGATTAGCATAGCGGGTACCATCTAATGATGATGCTGGTCAGATACACATGATTAGCATATTTGTCAATGTGTTTGAGTAAGACTGGTAGCAGTTCTGAAAAAAGTCAATAGTTGGGTGAGTTGCAGATGTCATTGAAAAATAATGGAATTATTATTGAATAGATTAATTTTCTTCTCTTGAACCATATGGTCTATATACTACAAACCCAAGGACAATATGGACAAAACAATTATAAATAACTCATGTCTATGAATACTTTTTGATATTCAAGTGTAAATGTCAAAATTTACTGTAGTTTGCAAAATATGTTGTTATGTTATTTACCTAAATTACTGAAGATTCCAGTAACTTCAGTAAGCGACCTGTATCTTTGCAATCCTACACCAGAAACAGTTGAAGCTGTTCAAAAGTCTGATGGTAATAGAAGCTGTTCAACAGTCTGATGGTAATAGAAGCTGTTCAACAGTCTGATGGTTATAGAAGCTGTTCAACAGTTTGATGCTTATAGAAGCTGTTCAACAGTCTGATGGTAATAGAAGCTGTTCAACAGTCTGATGGTTATAGAAGCTGTTCAACAGTCTGATGGTTATAGAAGCTGTTCAACAGTTTGATGCTTATAGAAGCTGTTCAACAGTCTGATGGTAATAGAAGCTGTTCAACAGTCTGATGGTTATAGAAGCTGTTCAACAGTCTGATGGTCTGATAATAGAAGCTGTTCAACAGTCTGATGGTCTGATAATAGAAGCTGTACAACAGTCTGATGGTTATGGAAGCTGTTCAACAGTCTGATGGTAAAAGAAGCTGTTCAACAGTCTGATGGTGATAGAAGCTGTTTAACAGTCTGATGGTCTGGTAATAGAAGCTGTTCAACAGTCTGATGGTGATTGAAGCTGTTCATCAGTCTGATGGTCTGATAATGGAAGCTGTTCAACAGTCTGATGGTCTGATAATGGAAGCTGTTCAACAGTCTGATGGTTATAGAAGCTGTTCAACAGTCTGATGGTCTGATAATAGAAGCTGTTCAACAGTCTGATGGTCTGATAATAGAAGCTGTACAACAGTCTGATGGTCTGATAATGGAAGCTGTTCAACAGTCTGATGGTAAAAGAAGCTGTTAAACAGTCTGATGGTGATAGAAGCTGTTTAACAGTATGATGGTCTGGTAATAGAAGCTGTTCAACAGTCTGATGGTGATTGAAGCTGTTCAATGGTCTGATAATGGAAGCTGTTCAACAGTCTGATGGTGATTGAAGCTGTTCATCAGTCTGATGGTCTGATAATGGAAGCTGTTCAACAGTCTGATGGTCTGATAATAGAAGCTGTTCAACAGTCTGATGGTTATAGAAGCTGTTAAACAGTCTGATGGTCTGATAATAGAAGCTGTTCAACAGTCTGATGGTTATAGAAGCTGTTCAACAGTCTGATGGTCTGATAATGGAAGCTGTTCAACAGTCTGATGGTAATAGAAGCTGTTCAACAGTCTGATGGTGATAGAAGCTGTTCAACAGTCTGATGGTAATAGAAGCTGTTAAACAGTCTGATGGTTATAGAAGCTGTTCAACAGTCTGATGGTCTGATAATGGAAGCTGTTCAACAGTCTGATGGTAATAGAAGCTGTTCAACAGTCTGATGGTGATAGAAGCTGTTCAACAGTCTGATGGTAATAGAAGCTGTTAAACAGTCTGATGGTTATAGAAGCTGTTCAACAGTCTGATGGTCTGATAATGGAAGCTGTTCAACAGTCTGATGGTAATAGAAGCTGTTCAACAGTCAGACTGCTATTTGAGTTGTTAAATTAACACAGATATTATTAAGTATATCCTCAACATATGCTCAGTTTAGTATTCTTTAACCTTGCGGCCGTTCACTCCCAACAGACAGGAAGAAGATAAGAGAGTGGTGTTTTTAATCAGCGCTGTGGTTTCTATCATGAACTTGAGAACATGCATATCATTTTTGGGTCTGCTCGATTTTCCAGCTTTCAATAATTCTTCCATGAGTTAGCAGCCATCTGGAAGTCTAATTCCACATCGATGAGATTGCCCGCAGCATGAACTTTACATCTGTTATTGAATTTGATCAAGAGGTGCAAGATTGGGCTATGCTAGCAAGAGATTTCTATCCTACAGCATTTCTATGAGACACAACAGATCTCGATGTGACACGATTTGCATAAAATGTCAGTGGGAATATCTCTGATTAGTTCTCACTTACTGTGCAAAAAAAATGCAATTCTGCAACTAAATAAGATGTTGGACTAATTGCATGTTAGCACTTTCACTTTGCTGTGTACGAGTAGCATACATCTGAAATGTTTATGAAATTGCACTAACAGTTTCTAGCCTATTTTATTTGTATATCAAATTCAATCAAAATCAAATTAAAGTTTATCGGTCACATACAAAGTCAAGCGTATTATAGCGGGTTCAGCGATTCTGATGTTAATAGCTCCTGACAAATCAGTAAAATATCAGACAATTAAAATGTACGGAATGCATATATTTTTTAATAAATCAAGAACGGCGGGAAGAATCTGATTAATTTCCGTTTATTTTGTGAGCTGCTTCTGCCGTCCCACACCGTCCTGTTTGTCTTCATTTACATGAGTCAAATCATACTTTATCATAATTGTTAAATGACGAATCAGTCTTTCTAAATAACTAATTGAAATGCTCTGCTAAACAAACTCATGCTGTTTCCCTGTGACTATGGGTGTGTAATTAGAGAAACTAGACTCAAACAGTACAGAAGGGGGTTGGGAATGAACATTTATCTTCATTTCTTGAGTTGTGGACATATTGGTCTATAGGTCATATTCATTGAAATTGTCTGCAGGCCTCATACACATTTACGGATGACTCAGTAGTTTGGTAAATTGGATTAGATTTGCAACAACTTAACTCCTAAATCTGCCTATGATTCTCCTCTATTTCAGTTGTACTATTCCTAACATCTACTTGCTAGTTCAGTGTGAAAGACACTGCTTTTTTGGTTTGGACTTGGTTGTTTGTGAGAAAGGATAAAGATATTTTTTTGAAAGAGTAAGTAGAGAGAACACAACATTCGTAGATGATATGTTCTTCGGGGTTCCGCTGTGATGAAATTATCAGGCTTTTACGAGGCAATCAGAACTCATTGTTAGGTAGGTTCAGAAGCACATTCACTCCACCGTGGTTGAATACCTTCCACACAGTACACTCCCAGTGGGCACAGGTGTCATTTCAATGTCTATTCTACGTTGGTTCAATTTGATTGAAATGACATGGAAATAACGTTGATTTAAACATTGTGTGCCCAGTGGCTTGTTGAAGAACACTAATCCAACCACAGTATATTGCAGCTTTACCGCTAAAAATTTTTTTTTATGGCCGACGCTTTATAAAAATGAGTGATTTATTTCATTCACCCACATTTAAATCCCGGTTCCCCTAATATATTGTCCTGGTGTATGACGTTAGACATTTGAGATTATGTGCCTGTGCCTAAATTTACCAGTCGCAGATTCATGGAGTAGAAATTAATGATCGGGAGGCTAACTTTAAAACATAACAATCTCATCTATTGTGCCGCGTTATAAAGGGACTTTCAGAAATTCAACGCTGATAAAAGTTCAACTCTTTGACTGTCCCCCCTCCTCCACTTGAGCGATAAAAGGATTTTCATCCCCAGATAGTTCCTTTGTATTCGTTCTATTCACTCCTAAAACCTTTGTGATTCTCCGAGGTCCGAGATCTTCTGCAATGTGAAATATGCAGGTTATTTCACAACAAAACACAAGATGCGCTTTCCTATAAATGTGTCTGTGACTTATCGAAATGTAAGTGAATTTAAATCCCGGGGGTGTCTGTTATTGAATAGTCGTAGTACATGTTCATAGGTCTCCTTTATGATTTTTTTCCTTTCATAATTGTCTATGTTTACCGGCCTCAGTCTGTAGCTGAGGTGGCCTGTAAGAGTCAAAAGAATGGACACAAGTTAACGTCTGCAAAGTTCTGGCGCTTTCTTTGTTCTGAAGAATGATTTTTTTTCTCTTGTTCCATTATCTATTTTCTTGTTCGTACTTTGAAAATAGTCACATCAAACAAGTACACACTTTAAATTTCACAACATAAATTCACTTTACCTAAAGCAGAACTCAAACATTTTCCACAAAAACCCTGTCTTACTGTATGATTGCACATGAAATCAAATTGTATTTCACATTTATACAATGGAAACACTTATATATGAAGACAAAAATAACTGAATGTTTTTCTACATACCGCTGCCGCAGTAGAAAACTGACGACATTACACATTCTTTCGATATTAGAAAGTTTAAAAGTTCTGTTCCAATAGTAGTAAAAAAAATGACTAAAGTTTATGTCTGCAAAGTTATTGCGCTTTCTTTATTCTGAGGAATGGCGTACGCACTTGGTCAGAACTTGCTATTAATCCTACTACCACAGTGCACCATCACCATCTATTGGCATGGTGGACTACTATCGCTAAAGCGTAGAATATATGTAGAATATACAATTTAGATTAATTAAGACAAATATGAAAACAAATTGGTTTAAAAAATATATATAATAATAGGATGTCTGTTTTCAGTGACATTACATCTACTTAATATAATAATTCAGATGTGAACCCATAGCACTGTAACAGTTACATTCACTGAATGTCATTGAGGTTTAAACCTCTATTTCAAATATGTTTGTATGGAGGGGTCCAATGCGTAGAGCAACCATATGAAGTAGTCTTTTAATATGCAGTACTTGAAACCGCAATACTCTGGATCCAATCCTAACTGCCCTTCAATGCCCCATCCTCTTACCTCATAGAGGTAATGGGGAACCATGGCAACCTGAGGTGCGTTTGTACATAGGAAATAGCAGCGTCACATCCAATATAGGGTAGGGACTAAGACGGTGGTTGTGACAGTGGTCATCACATAGTGGTGACACACAGAGTCAGGACCTGATGATATTAGCATGGAGATTGCTCAAGATTGACGTCGAAATCGAATGTCTATACGTGTCCTTTGGACGTCGGGAAATGCCTTCAAAAACCGGCCACTAGGGGCAACAGTGACTGCTATTGCCATCAAGTAGGAGTGCCTAATAGGATACTAGTAATACTATATAATATATATATATATATATATATATATATATATATATATAAATAAATATAATACTAGTGCCTAGTAGGAGCAGCAGAAGCATCAAAAACTCTTCTAAATGTGGATTTCCTAGTCAGTTGTACAACTGAATGCTTCTTACGCCTCTGAATCAGAGGGGTTGAGTGGATGCCGTAATGTTGTCATGACGTTGGTCTGATGGGTGAGGTTTATGACCCCCATAAATACCTTTCCCCTTTTCTCTCTCTCTACTTTATAGAGTTGACTCTTGTAACGCCTTTGTTAACATAGCGAGTTTGGTGACATCAAAAGGTGGGAAACGGAACCATATTTCGGTAAGCCAACCAGTTGAAAATATGCATTAGACCTTAATGAATATGATGTCAGATCAGTTGTTGTCTGAAACATGATTACTGATGACAGGACGACATAAACTGGATCTTGGAAAGTCGACACATTCTAGTTTTCAGATTCACATGGAAATGTTGTGCAATTTAAATGTTTAAATATGAAACTATTTGTGAAAAGATGAAATGTAATTTTACCTTCTTTAATGAGAGAACGGTTTGTCAAAGAGAAACTCAGCTCACTCAGAGGCCCCACCCAAGGGAACAGACACTGGTTGTAAACTATGAAACATGCCCTTCTTTCACCACTATATAAACCCGTTGACGAAAACTCAACTTCCTGTTCCAAGGACATGACGACTTGCGGTCCCCGCGTTAAAAAGGAAAAGGTCACCTACAGAACTAAGCCAACCTCAGCGTGAGCTCTAGTTGAAAGACAAGAACCTAAAGAAATTAGCATTGAATTTCAATGTGAAGATGACGATCAACACGCCGAAAGGATGAATTTCGACTATACCAGCCAGAATATAGCATGAGTTTAAAGTATGGCAACTTGGTATGAACTTTGAACTCTTATTCACTAAAGAAGTGATACCTCCTAGCCGTTGCGTTAGCGCAGCAACTGTAGACGTGGGCTTGGAGAGGACAGACAGAGTATCCATTCTACCACACTCAAGTTCACCGCTAGACATTCTATAGAGAACCAGAGATCCATGCTGGACCAATCTACCGAAGCGCAGCTCAGAGTAAATATTTATTGCATTTTCCTTTTTCAAATAGGCGGTTATTTAGAATGCATAAGATACTGTATTTACGGTAGCATAGCTGCCTACGGCAAGATAGAGACACAAAATATTTTTGTGTCTCTTCCCGCTCTTTCATTCATTCCCGTTCTTTCATTCAAAACTCAAACCCCTTTCTTTGTGTAACCAGCCGTAATATTTGTTCCGTCCGCTAGGGACGTTTTCCTTTATGACATAGTTTGTCATCAATGTATGATTCATTCTGTGTATATGTCATTCTGTGTGATTAGTTAGGTATTTAGTAAATTAATAATTAAACCACATTTTATATTGCTGATTCAACTTGTTAGCCAGGGTTCGTGAAGATAACCAAGAATTTACAACTTTCAGATGAGACTGAATTAAGATGACGATTAATATTGACTGCTATTGATGTAAAAGATGACTAGGTCTTTAAGAGTTTATTCGGAAGATAACAGCTCTATTAACATTATTTTTTAGCGGTACCCCGACATTCTACTTAATTACATTTAAAAGATTAGCTTAATCAGGTTATATTAATTACAGATAAATTATTTCATAGAATAGCATGTCATATCACTTAATCCGGCATAGCTAAAGACACAACAAACTGGATGCCTTAATCGACATCCACATCTTCAGCACACGGGAAAGGGTGGTTAACTGCCTTGTTCAGGGGCAGAACTACAGATTTTTACATTGTCAGTTCAGGGATTTGATCCAGCAACCTTTCAGTTACTGGTCCAACGCTCTAACCACTAGGGTACCTGCCGTCCCTACACTCTAACCACTAGGCTATCTGCCGTCCCTACACTCTAACCACTAGGCTACCTGCTTCTAATAATGCAGTAAGACTGTGAGAGCTTGTTGGATATTACTCACCACTAACTCCCACTCCTGGACCTATTGGGATGGTGTCTCTCTCCGAGGGTCGGTTATAGTGGAGAGAGCACTTGAGTGGATCCTGTGGAATATAAGGGGACATTTGGGTGGGTTCACACTGTGAACGTTCCACTTTAGTTCCTAGTTCTTTGTAGCCACTGAGTGATAGCTGGGGTTTTGCTGGACTAAGTCCACGTGTGATGCACCCACGTGCACAGACACACAGACGTACAGGCATAGGCGGTCACACACACTCTCTCTCTCCCAAACACACGCACAGACAGAGGCGCAGGCGCAGAAACACCCAGCTACCACCAATGGTATCTGGAGAGCTTTACTTGAGCTGTGACCTGACAATAACCCGATGGTGTGTGTTTAATCTCTTCATTTCAGCGAGGCGTCTACACAGGTGTTTCTGTTGGCAAGCCAAGAAGCAGACCAATTTGTCCCAGGACAACCACCAAACACAACAAGAGCACATAAGGAATCATCGAAAATCTTATTTTATCAGACTCAATAAGAATTTTGTTCCCCAAAAAGAGCTTGGTGTTATATAGAAATAATTATTCAGGCTAATAGTTTTGCTGATATGTGGGAAATAATTGTCTTTTATCTGCACAGATTTCCTTGGCTGCTGGAACAGAGGAGGCAGTCATGGGGTGGCTTGGCGCACTTACAGCATTAGCAGGGGAGTGGGAATGTGCAGGCCCGGTGACAGGGAGACATTATTATGAACGTAAGAGACATTAGAGCCAAGAAACCAATTTGTAAATGCCTGTGAGTTTGTTTGTGTGTGTGTGTGTGTGTGTGTGTGTGTGTGTGTTTGTGTGTGTGTGTGTGTGTGTGTGTGTGTGTGTGTGTGTGTGTGTGTGTGTGTGTGTGTGTGTGTGTGTGTTTATTAGTGATTGTTGTTTGTGTGGACACTTCACCTCGATCCGTAACCTGCGGTCTCTGGTGCCATCCCAAACCACACAGAGTGATATGTACACAGTTGCCTAAAGATGGGCAAGAAATATACCATACCTGTAAGTGTCGTTATCAACGTTTACAACCTTCTTGATGGAGAATGCATAAGTCTTACCTATCGTGGCTGAGATAGAGAAAAAACACAGTAACAATCAAACAGAAGTCAAATATTTACCCGTTTATAGTCAATATCTCAGTATAAACTGCCTCTGTTCTGTGGAGTGACTGGTCAACCCTCTTGGCATCTGTTCATGTTGGCACGGGTCACCTAGCCACCTCCTCTCAAACACTCCCCATGACTTATTTCTCTGAAATAACCTAGTCTGGCTAGCATTGTGTCAGTGGCCAGGGGACTCTCTCTATTCCGGGGGCCCTTGAACCTCCTACACTGCCTCAGACTCTGTCTGCCAGACACACTGGAAGTGTCACGTCGTCTGGCAGCCCTCCCAACATACCTGTCCCAACGGCAACTCTGTCACAGCCTCCCCGCAGGTTTTCGTATTTTGACAAGTCTTAGCCAAGTCATGGTCCCAAACCTGTGAGATGAAACTGTGATAGCAACCCCTCTAAGACATTCAACTTTCAGTGAATTTAAGTGTTTTTGGAGGAATAAGAAGTAAGAAGGGGAAACAGTGGTTCATGTGGTAGAAACTAATTGAATATGAATGCTTGTTGAATTCTCATATTCCACTGGCTGCCAAAACATTTTGATGTTTTTTATTTAACTTTGTTGCAGCCTGGACATAACACATTAATGGCTTATTTTCCACTAGTATTGGAAAAATATGGCATAAAGCGATTCTTCCAAAATGAATATGTATGTGTGCATATTTATCCATTTAAATGATTACTTGCTAGAAAATCCATTAATCATTTCCATAATTCATTCTGTGCATATTCTCTTTTCATTGAATTTAAACAAACCCATTAACGAGGATTAACCTGTGGTGAGAGTTTGTTTCCCTTCCCAATACTCTCCAGCACAGGCCCTTGTTCTGTCAAGTGGAATTACTTCCCAAGTGTGTTCGGAGCTTCTTAAAGAGAAATTATGGAACCCAAGTGTGTTCGGAGCTTCTTAAAGAGAAATTATGACACCCAAGTGTGCACAAAACATTACACAATTTTCTCACGTCACTTTCCCCCACCAAGAGGATTTATAATCAATCAATTTTCTCACGTCACTTTCCCCCACCAAGAGGATTTATAATCAATCAATTTTCTCACATCACTTCTCCCACCAAGAGGATTTATAATCAATCAATTTTCTCACGTCACTTTCCCCACCAAGAGGATTTATAATCAATACATTTTCTCACGTCACTTTCCCCCACCAAGAGGATTTATAATCAATCAATTTTCTCACATCACTTCCCCCACCAAGAGGATTTATAATCAATCAATTTTCTCACATCACTTCCCCCACCAAGAGGATTTATAATCCGGTTTTAAAAAATGTATTTCACTCTGCTATACTGTAACAAAATGTTGTTTCTTGGCTTGGGGTTTGTGTGTGTGTGTGTGTGTGTGTATGTGTGTGTGTGTGTGTGCGTGCGCTTGTGTTTGTGCGTGCGCTTGTGTGTGTGGCAGTCCGTTTAATTGGCCAATTATTACACATTTAAAATCATGGATTGGGCCGTGTGACAAACAGAAATTCACTATCATTCCTCCTCTTTGTTAGCCACTCCTTCCTTCCTTTACATGTTGGAGAGGACTGGAGCCGTGACTACTACCTCATCATCCTCTAAAATGGTAAAAAGAAAACGAAAGAAAGAAAGAAATAAAGACGGGGAGAAAAGAAGTAAATAGGGGGCAGATATTTTCACTTTTGGATGAATAGCGTGCCCAGAGTGAACTGCCTCCTTCTCAGTCCCAGATGCTAATATGTGCAAATTATTATTAGTATTGGATAGAAAACACTCTGAAGTTTCTAAAACTGTTTGAATAATGTCTGTGAGTATAACAGAACTCATATGGCAGGCAAAAACCTGAGAAAAAAATCCAAACAGGAAGTGGGAAATCTGAGGTTTGTAGTTTTTGAACTCACCCCTATTGAATACACAGTGGGAAATAGGTTATTTTGCACTTCCTAAGGCTTCCACTAGATGTCAACCGTCTTTAGAATGTTGTTTCAATCTTCTCGTGTGAAGGGGGGCCGGATGGGAGCTGTTTGACTAAGGGGTCTGCCTGCAGCCTCGTTCTCAGTCACGCGCTTTCACATGAGAGTGACCTGCGTTCCATGGCTTTTCTACAGACAATGGAATTCTCCGGTTGGAACATTATTGAATTTCTATGATAAAAACATCCTAAAGATTGATTCTTTACTTAGTTTGACAAGTTTCTTCGACCTGTAATATACATTTTTGAACCTTTTGTCCGACTGGACCAGATCGTGCTTTTGGATTTGTTTACCAAACGCCCTAACAAAAGAAGCTATTAGAAATAAATGGACATAAATGATGGACATTATCGAACAAAACAAGCATTTATTGTGGAACTGCGATTCCTGGGAGTGCATTTTGATGAAGATCATCAAAGGTAAGTGAATATTTATAATGCTATTTATGAATAATTTTGACTACCCAACATGGCAGATATTTCTCTGGCTGTCTTGGGCTCTGAGCGCCGTTCTCAGATTATGCTTTTTCTGTAAAGTTCTTTTGAAATCTGACACAGCGGTTGCATTAAGGAGAAGTGTATCTAAAGTTCCATGCATAAGACTTGAATTTTCATCAACATTTCTAATGAGTATTTCTGTGAATTCATGTGGCTCTCTGCAATATCACTGCATGTTTTGGAACTACTGAACGTATCACACCAATGTAAAATACGATTTTTTGGGATATAAATATGAACTTTACCGAACAAAACATACATGTATTGTGTAACATAAAGTCCTATGAGTTTCATCTGATGAAGATCATCAAAGGTTAGTGATTAATTTTATCTCTATTTGTGCAAAAAAAATGGCTGTGTTTTTATGTGAGTTGGTGGTGACCAAACATAATCGTTTGTGTAGCTTTCGCTGTAAAGCATTTTTTAAATCAGACACTGTGGCTGGATTAACGAGAATTGTATCTTTAAAATGGTGCCTAATACATGTATGTTTGAGAAATTTGATTTATGAGATTTCTGTTGATTTGTTTTTGGCGCCCTGCAATTTCATTGGCTGTTGGCGAGGGGCTCCGCTAGCGGAACCCGGTTCACACACACACACACACACACACACACACACACACACACACACACACTAGACAGGTTTTAAAGGAGAGTAAGCAAACCTGTAGCTTATTACAGTGGAGTTTCCTCAGAGGAGGAAGGGAGGACCATACTCCTCAGTGAAATTCATAAAACTGAAAATTGTGAAGCGTTTACAAAAGCTAAGATTTTTTTTAATGAAATTATATACTATGAAAACAGAGTCACACACTCCATATGTAAAAATAAATGACCCAATAAATGACTGGGAGGTTAAACATATGGAGTGTGACTCGCTTTGTTTTTATGGCTTACAGTTTATTCACCATTAGTCAGCCCCTCGACACTAAATCATTTTCTGTGGGAATGTGCCAGCTCATCATTTTCATTAGGTAAAACTATACAAAATATAATCCAACCTGTTTTGAGCCCCAACTGTTTAGCTAAAAAATATATATATAGTACCATTCAAATGTCTGGGGTCACCTTTAAATGTCCCTGTTTTTTGTTTTTTTTAACATTAAATTGATCAGAAATACTATGTAGAAATTGTTAATGTTGTAAATGTAGCTGGAAAAGGCTGATTTGTAATGGAATATCTACATAGGTGTACAGAGGCCCATTATTAGCAACCATCACTCCTGTGTTCCAATGGCACGTTGTGTTAGTTAATCCAAGTTTATAATTAAAAAAAAATGGTATCCAATTGTTTTTTAATAGCTACTATCTTGTCTCATCGCTACAACTCCCATACAGGCTCGGGAGAGACAAAGGTTTAAAGTCATGCGTCCTCCGATACACAACCCAACCTGCACTGCTTATTAACACAGCGGCATCCAACCCAGAAGCCAGCTGCACCAATGTGTCAGAGGAAACACTGTGCACCTGGCAACCTTGGTTAGCGCACACTGCGCCTAGCCCGACACAGGAGTTGCTGGTGCGCGTTGAGACAAGGATTTCCCTACCGGACAAGCTTTGCCTAACCCAGACGACACTAGGCCAATTGTGCATCACCCCACAGACCTCCCGGTCGTGGCCGGTTACGACAGAGCCTGGGAGCAAACCCAGAGTCTCTGGTGGCACAGCTGATGCTGCAGTACAGTGCCCTTAACCACTCTGCCACCCGGGAGGCCTTCAAGTTTATAATTTTAAAAGGCAAATTGATCAGTATAAAACCCTTTTGCAATTATGTTATCACAGCTGTAAACTGTTGTGCTAATTAAAGAAGCAATAAAACTGGCCTTCTTTAGACTAGTTGAGTATCTGGAGTATCAGCATTTGTGGGTTCGATTTTGGGCTCAAAAAGGCAGGAAACAAAGCACTTTCTTCTGAAACTCGTCAGTCTCTTCTTGTTCTGAGAAATGAAGTCTATTCCATGTGAGAAATTGCCGCGAAACTGAAGATCTCGTGCACAACTGAGCAAATTATTTTCAAATCACATCAGATAATATACAAAAGTGAAAATAAGCAATACAAATTAACAGTAAACATTACACTCACATACGTTCCAAATGAATAAAGACATTACAAATGTCATATTATATATATACAGTGTTGTAAAATTGTACAAATGGTTCAAGTAAAAAAGGGAAAATAAATAAACTTAAATATGGGTTGTATTTACAATGATGGTTGACCTTTCTTCACTTGCTGCTGTGATAACACGCTGTGGTATTTCACCCAATATATATATGGGAGTTTATCAAAACTGTATTTGTTTTTAAATTGTGATTGTGACTTCCTCCCTCTACCCAGCACATTCCAAAGCCATCTAGCTCCTATAGATATCACAATCGGGTTTGTTTTAAAATTCTTTGTGGATCTGTGTAATCTGAGGGAAATATGTGTCTCTAATATGGTCATACATTTGGCAGGAGGTTAGGAAGTGAAGCTCAGTTTCCACCTCATTTTGTGGGCAGTGGGCACACAGCCTGTCTTCTCTTGAGAGCCATGTCTGCCTTCAGTGGCGTTTCTCAATAGCAAGGCTATGCTCACTGAGTCTGTACATAGTCAAAGCTTTCCTTAAGTTTGGGTCAGTCACAGTGGTCAGATATTCTGCCACTGTGTACTCTCTGTTTATGGCCAAATAGCATTCTAGTTTGCTCTGTTTTTTTGTAAATTCTTCCCAATGTGTCAAGTGATTATCTTTTTGTTTTCTCATGATTTGGTTGGGTCTAATTGTGTTACTCTCCTGGGGCTCTGTGGGGTGTGTTTGTGCTTGTGAACAGAGCCCCAGGACACAGCTTGCTTAGGGGGCTCTTCTCCAGGTTCATCTCTCTGTAGGTGATGGCTTTGTTTTGGAAGGTTTGGGAATTGCTTCCTTTTAAGTGGTTGTAGAATTTAACGGCTCTTTTCTGGATTTTGATAATTAGCGGGTGTCGGCCTAAATCTGCTCTGCATGCATTATTTGGTGTTCTTAGTTGTACACTGAGGATATTTTTGCAGAATTCTGCATGCAGAGTCTCAATTTGGTGTTTGTTCCATTTTGTGAATTCTTGGTTGGTGAGCGGACCCCAGACCTCACAACCATAAAGGGCAATGGGTTCTATAACTGATTCAAGTATTTTTTGCCAGATCCTAATTGGTATGTTGAATTGCTATTTCCTTATGATGGCATAATCTCTCTCTCTCTCTCTCTCTCTCTCTCTCTCTCTCTCTCTCTCTCTCTCTCTCTAGAAAGAGGGAAAGTCAACAAAGGAGCTTGTGTTCCAGTCTCCAGGGGAGGTAAAGATTATTGCTTTGGGGTTCTATGTAGGAAGAAGACTACTGCCACGTACCAGAAGCATTACATTACACTACTGTTTGTCCATTAACGTACCAGGTCATCCATGTTACAGGAAGACCAAACTCCAGAAATCCCTGTACCTCTATTTTCTCAGCACTGAGTCATTACATGTTTCATAATTGAGATGTTGCGGCCGTGCAATTTAATACCAAAATAGCAAGCGTAGTTTTGCGTCGCTCCGGTATTAGTACAGCAGACAACATTGTTGTGAGAATGTCTTGGTCTCCCAAGCAGATGTGCCTCCATTCTCCAAGCTTGGATGAACAACAACTAAAAGGATAAGTGGCTGTGCAGCCTGCTATCAGTTCATGTGCATCAAATAGTGACGCTATTGGACTGTGTGGCTGTGCAGCCTGCTATCAGTTCATGTGTATCAAATAGTGACGCTATTGGACTGTGTGGCTGTGCAGCCTGCTATCAGTTCATGTGCGTCAAATTGTGACGCTATTGGACTGTGTGGCTGTGCGGCCTGCTATCAGTTCATGTGTATCAAATAGTGACGCTATTGGACTGTGTGGCTGTGCAGCCTGCTATCAGTTCATGTGCATCAAATAGGGACGCTATTGGACTGTGTGGCTGTGCAGCCTGCTATCCGTTCATGTGCGTCAAATAGGGACGCTATTGGACTGTGTGGCTGTGCAGCCTGCTATCAGTTCATGTGCATCAAATAGGGACGCTATTGGACTGTGTGGCTGTGCAGCCTGCTATCCGTTCATGTGCATCAAATAGTGACGCTATTGGACTGTGTGGCTGTGCAGCCTGCTATCAGTTCATGTGCATCAAATAGGGATGCTATTGGACTGTGTGGCTGTGCAGCCTGCTATCAGTTCATGTGCATCAAATAGGGACGCTATTGGACTGTGTGGCTGTGCAGCCTGCTATCAGTTCATGTGCATCAAATAGGGACGCTATTGGACTGTGTGGCTGTGCAGCCTGCTATCAGTTCATGTGCATCAAATAGGGACGCTATTGGACTGTGTGGCTGTGCAGCCTGCTATCAGTTCATGTGCATCAAATAGGGACGCTATTGGACTGTGTGGCTGTGCAGCCTGCTATCAGTTCATGTGCATCAAATAGGGACGCTATTGGACTGTGTGGCTGTGCAGCCTGCTATCAGTTCATGTGCATCAAATAGGGACGCT